>NC_091977.1:445986484-446156093 GCF_044704955.1 Pristiophorus japonicus | reverse complement strand
CTCCTCACCCCCCCCACCCTCTCTCTCTCTCCTCACCCCCCCCACCCCTCTCTCTCTCTCCTCACCCCCCCCACCCCTCTCTCTCTCTCTCCTCACCCCCCCCACCCCTCTCTCTCTCTCTCCTCACCCCCCCACCCCTCTCCTCACCCCCCCCCCCCCCTCACCTACATCTCTCTCCTCACCGTCCCCCACCTCTCTACTTCCCTCTCGTCACCCCCCCTCCCACCTCTCTCTCCTCACCTCCCCCACCTCTCTCTCCTCACTCCCCCCCCCCCCACCCCGCTCCCCTTCTCTCCTTTCCTCCCCTCTCTCTCTCCTCAACCCCCCTCCTCCTCTCTCTCTCTCCTCAACCCCCCTCCTCCCTCCCCCTGGAGGGTTGCTAATGTAACACCACTTTTTTAAAAAAGGAGGGAGAGAACGGGTAATTACAGACCAGTTAGCCTGACATCGGTGGTGGGGAAAATGTTGGAATCGATCATTAAGGATGAAATAGCAGCGCATTTGGAGAGCAGTAATTGGATTGGTCCAAGTCAGCATGGATTTATGAAAGGGAAATCATGCTTGACAAATCTTCTGGAATTTTTTGAGGATGTAACTAGTAGGGTGGGGACAAGAGAGAACCAGTGGATGTGGTGTATTTGGACTTTCAAAAGGCTTTTGACAAGGTCCCACACAAGAGATTGGTGTGCAAAATCAAAGCACATGGTATTGGGGGTAATGTACTGACGTGGATAGAGAACTGGTTTGGCAGACAGGAAGCAGAGAGTCGGGATTAACGGGTCCTTTTCAGAATGGCTGGCAGTGACTAGTGGAGTGCCGCAGGGTTCGGTGTTGGGACCCCAGCTCTTTACAATATATATTAATGATTTAGATGATGGAATTGAGTGTAATATCTCCAAGTTTACAGATGACACTAAACTTGGTGGCGGTGTGATCTGTGAGGAGGACACTAAGAGGCTGCAGGGTGATTTGGACAGGTTAGGCGAGTGCGCAAATACATGGCAGACGCAGTATAATGTGGATAAATGTGAGGTTATCCACTTTGGGGCAAAAACACAAAGGCAGAATATTATCTGAATGGCGGAAGATTAGGAAAAGGGGAGGTGCAGCGAGACCTGGGTGTCATGGTTCATCAGTCTTTGAAAGTTGGCATGCAGGTGCCTCAGGCAGTGAAGAAGGCAAATGGTATGTTGGCCTTCATAGCAAGGGGATTTGAGTATAGGAACAGGGAAGTCTTGCTGCAGTTGTACAGGATCTTGGTGAGGCCCCACCTGGAATATTGTGTTCAGTTTTGGTCTCCTAATCTGAGGAAGGACGTTCTGGCTATTGAGGGAGTGCAGCGAAGGTTCACCAGACTGATTCCAGGGATGGCTGGGCTGTCATAAGAGGAGAGACTGGATCAACTGGGCCTTTATTCACTGGAGTTTAGAAGGATGAGAGGGGATCTCAGAGAAACATAAGATTTTGACTGGACTAGACAGGCTAGATGCAGGAAGAATGTTCCCGATGTTGGGGAAGTCTAGAACCAGGAGACACAGTCTTAGGGTAAGGGCAGGCCGTTTAGGACTGAGATGAGGAGAAACTTCTTTACTCAGAGTTATTAACCTGTGAAATTCCCTGCCGCAGAGAGTTGTTGATGCCAGTTCATTGGATATAATCAAGAGGGAGTTCGATATGGCCCTTACGGTTAAGGGGATCAAGGGGTATGGAGAGAAAGCAGGAAAGGGGTACTGAAGGAATGATCAGCTATGATCATATTGAATGGCGGTGCAGGCTCGAAGGGCCGAATGGCCAATTCCTGCACCTATTTTCTATGTTTCCTCTCTCTCCTCACCATCTCCACTCCCCTCCTCCCTCCTCCCCCTTCCCCCCGTCCTCCTCCTCTCTTTCTCCCCCCCCCTCTTTCTCTCCCCCCTACCCACCTCTCTCCTTCCACCCCCCTCCCTCTCTCCTCCCCGCCTCCCTCACTCCTTTCCCCCACCCCCTCACTCCTTTCCCCCACCCCCTCACTCCTTTCCCCCAACCCCTCACTCCTCTCTTCTCTCTCCTCCACCCCGCGCTCGCTCTCCTCCCCCCCGCGCTCTCTCTCTCCTCCACCCCCGCGCTCTCTCTCTCTCCTCTCTCCCCTCCCCCCCTCTATCTCTCTCCTCTCTTCTCCTCCCCTCCCCCCCCACTCTCTCTCTCTCTCCTCCCCCCTGCTCTCTCTCTCTTTCTCTCCCCCTTCCCCCCTTCTCTCCCCATCCCCCCCCCTCTCTCCCCTTCCCCTCCCCCTCTCTCCCCTTCCCCCCCCCCTCTCTCTCTCCTTCCCCCCCTCCCTCTCTCTCTTCCCTTCCCCCCCTTCTCTCTCTCTCTTCCCTTCCCCCCTTCTCTCTTTCTTCCTCCCCTTCCCCCCTTCTCTCTTTCTTCCTCCCCTTCCCCCCTTCTCTCTTTCTTCCTCCCCTTTCCCCCTTCTCTCTTTCTTCCTCCCCTTTTCCCCTTCTCTCTTTCTTCCTCCCCTTCCCCCCTTCCCTCTCTTTCTTCCTCCCCTTCCCTCTCTTTCTTCCTCCCCTTCCCTCTCTTTCTTCCTCCCCTTCCCTCTCTTTCTTCCTCCCCTTCCCTCTCTTTCTTCCTCCCCTTCCCTCTCTTTCTTCCTCCCCTTCCCTCTCTCTCTTCCTCCCCTTCTCTCTCTCCCCTTCCCCCCCTTCTCTCTCTCCCCTTCTCCCCCTCCCCTTCTCCCTTCTCTCTCTCCCCCTTCTCCCCCTCCCCTTCTCCCTTCTCTCTCTCCCCCTTCTCTCTCTTTCTCCCTTCCCCCAGTCACACCCTGTCCCAACTCCGCTGTTTTCTTTCCCACAGGTGGTCACAAAAATGGTCGTGTAGACAATCACAGCGATATTCTCAACAAAAGTCCTGAAGTTAATCCATAGCTAGACACACGGCACAGCTCCACATGGCACAACTCAAAATACATGCCCAACATCTGGTGTCGGGCTCGAGGAGTCTGCGCATGCGCGGGAGGATGGGGACGGAGTCCAGGGCACACAGGCGCAGAAGGACACTCAAAAAAAACTAGTGCAAATAATCACTGTTGTGATTACCTAGACAAGCTAACAAATGTCTTCTTGTTGTGTCTCTGGAAAAACTATTTCCATTTAGCGTATTAACCACCTTTTGTCTAGGTGCCTTTTTTTTTTTAAAAAAAAAGACGTTGTTTGTGTAAGTTTTTTCACTCACTCCCTTTCTGTGGAAAAATGATAAAAAATTCCTGAAATGTGACATATGGCTTATCATTGAATATTTTCTTATGAAAAATCTCACCCATCTTTTTGAACCAATATGGCCATTTGCCGCCATGTTGGCTGATGTGCGAAACTATTTCTTTGTCACCTGTAGAAGCTGTAATACAAAACAAAAATATCACTTATTTTATGGATGTTTAAAAAGTCATTATTACTTATGCTAGCGATACCATTTCACAATTCAGTAACATAGCTTCAGGTGATGAAAGTTAAGATTATATTTTACTATGACCCCACTTATTGTTAAATGTCGACATCTGAAAAATGTGGAGGCGGAAGACCTGGGTATGGTTCTTCATGAATAATTTACCTTTGTCTTTGCAAAAGAGAGGGATGTTGCAGACATTGCAGTTAAAGAAGGAGTGTGAAATATTAGATGATAAACAGTAAGAGAGGAAACATGAAGGGGTTTAGCATAACTCACCAGGCCCAGATGAAATGTATCCTAGGCTGTTAAGAGGAGCAAGGGAGGAAATAGCAGAGGCTCTGATCATCATTTTCTAATCCTCTCTGGCTACAGGTGTGGTGGCGGAGGTCTGCTAACATTGTATTATTGTGTAAAAAGAGATAGATCGGGTAATTACAAGCCAGTCAACCTAACCTTGGTGGTGGTCAAATTATTAGAAAAAATTTGAGAGACAGTATAAATTGTCATTCAAAAAGGCAGAGATTATTCAAGGATAGCCAACATAGATTAAACATAGAAAATAGGTGCAGGAGTAGGCCATTCGGCCCTTCAAGACTGCACCACCATTCAATATGATCATCATTTGTTAAGGAAAGGTCGTGTCTGACTAACTTGATAAAATGAGCAGAGTAACAAGGAGGGTCGATGAGCATATCGCGTTTGATGTAGTCTACATGGATTTTAGCAAGGTTCCACATGGTAGACTGGTCAGGAAAGTAAAAGCCCATGGGATCAACAGGAAAGTGGCAAGTTGAATCCAAAACTGGCTCAGTGGCGGGAAGCAAAGGGTCAATTGGTGTTTTTGTGACTGGCAAGCTGTTTCTAGTGGGGTTCTGCAGGGCTCAGTACTAGATCCCTTGCTTTTTATGGTATACATCAGTGATTTGGACTTAAATATAGGGGGCATGATTAAGAAGTTTGCAGATTATAACAAAGATTGGCTGTGTGGTTGATAGTGAGGAAGAAAGCGGTAGACTACAGGAAGATATCAATGGACTGGTCAGACAGACAGGCAAGGCCCAAGGAACTGTACCCCAGCAAGAGTCACCTTTTGGGGAGCAGAGAAAAATAATGGCAAGACAGATGCAATCTTTCCTAAACCTGGTGCTGTGGCATCACATCAGATCCAAGCTCTTTTTGACACAGATAGCCGACAGGGCAGGCCATATTAACAAGAAATGATAATGGGATTCTTTTCTTTCAATAAAGGAAACTATTTCTATATTGAGATTTCCTGGGCTAAGTGAAAAATGGACACAATTTTCAACTTGCCAAACAAAAGAGTCCACAAAAGCATACAGTTCATAATCCTTCATACTAAAATCAGGGCTGGAATAATAGAACAATTCTAGCATTGAACAAACTCAGGTGTTGATGCAAACTTTTCAGTGCTGGAATCAAATCCCAGCCAATAGCCTTCAGCCAAATGATAGGCTCAACTTTCTAGCTGTTTTTCACAAATCTAACTGGCATTGCTGCCGAAAACAAGTAAGCCTGATATAGCAGCAAACATCTGAGCTAGAGTAGAGCACTTGGTATAGTTGTATTTGCAAATGACAGATTGCCAGGACACAACATCAAAATGCACTACACTTCTAGTCTTAGCAACATTAGACTAAGCATCATAATTTATTATAAGCGGTCACAACTTGAAGCTTTTACTGGATGCGAGGAGTTAGTGAAATACAGCTTTCTGTTCTACACAAGTCAGTTATCTCAAGAGTCATGCCATTAAATTGGAGGTTCTGAGACACGACATCAGATCCTGTGTGTAGTACCGTGAAAGGTCAACTGATATGAGACAGTTGAAGAATCAACTTTTCAACACACAGGAGGTTTTCAGAACAAATGCAGTTTCCTCCCGTAGACTTTATGAATGATCCTGACTATGAGCAAGCTGCAGCGAAACATTGGGATTAACAGGCAGTTGAAGGATACTGTCCCAGCTCCTACAGCAACATTTTGGTAAGTTTATTTGGGATAATCAGCACAAGATTATAAAGGCCCAGCAGGTGTTCCACAGGCAGCGGCAGTTGGTGAGAGGCGGGAGCAGCGTCGGAGCGGCCTATAAAAGGCCCAGCGGGTGTTCCACAGGCAGCGGCAGTTGGCAAGAGGCGGGAGCAGTGTCAGAGCGGCCTATAAAAGGCGTACTTGTGCAGCTACAGCGGGGAGAGAAGGCAAAAAAGTAGTAGAAAGGAATCAAAAGGTGATGTCACAGCCAAGGGGGGAAGTGATTGGCTAGTGATTGGTGAGTAGCCTTTCTTTTTATTTTTTATATCAGTAAATAAACTGTAACATTGTTGTTACCAATTTAAGGGTATCCAAGTGTTAAGGCATGGCAGGAGAGCTCGGTCACGTGATATGCTCCTCCTGTACCATGTGGGAACTCAGGGACACTTCCGGTGTCCCTGACGACTACGTGTGTGAGAAGTGTATCCGCCTCCATCTCCTGACGGACCGCGTTGCGGAATTGGAGCTGAGGGTGGATTCACATCCACGATGCTGAAAATGACATAAGTGGCAAGTGTAGTGAGTTGGTCTTACCGCATGAGAAGGATCCACAGCCAGCTAGGGAATGGAAGACCAGCAGGAAGAGTAGTAAAGAAGGTAGTGCAAGGGTCCCATCTGGTCATCCCCCTGCAAAACAGATACACTGCTTTGAGTGCTGTTGAGGGAGATGACTCATCAGGGGAGAGCAGCAGCAGCCAAGTTCATGGCACCGTGGCTGGCTCTGTTGTACAGGAGGGCATGAAAAAGAGTGGGAGAGCGATAGTGATAGGGGATTCAATTATAAGGGGAATAGATAGGTGTTTCTGCGGCCGCAACCGATACTCCAGGATGGTATGTTGACTCCCTGGTGCAAGGGTCAAGGATGTCTCCGAGCGAGCGCAGGATATTCTAAAAAGGAAGGGAGAACAGCCAGTTGTCGTGGTGCACATTGGTACCAACGACATAGGTAAAAAAAGGGATGAGGTCCTACAAGACGAATATAAGGAGCTAGGAGCTAAATTAAAAAGAAGAACCTCAAAAGTAGTAATCTCGGGATTGCTACCAGTGCCACGTGCTAGTCAGAGTAGGAATCACAGGATAACACAGATGAATACGTGGCTTGAGCAGTGGTGCAGCAGGGAGGGATTCAAAATTCGTGGGGCATTGGAACAGGTTCTGGGGGAGGTGGGACCAGTACAAACTGGATGGTCTGCACTTGGGCAGGACCGGAACCAATGTCCTAGGGGGAGTGTTTGCTAGTGCTGTTGGGGAGGAGTTAAACTAATATGGCAGGGGGATGGGAACCAATACAGAGAGACAGAGGGAAACAAAAAGGAGACAAAAACAAAAGACAGAAAAGAGATGAGTAAAAGTGGAGGGCAGAGAAACCAAAGGCAAGAAACAAAAAGGGCCACTGAATATAAAAGGGCTGCAGGAGGGGTCAAAACTAAAAATCATGGTTTAAAAACTAGGATGAAAACACTCTACCTAAATGCATGCAGCATTCGAAATAAAGTAAATGAGTTGACAGCACAAATCATTACAAATGGGTATGATTTGGTGGCCATTACAGAAACATGGTTGCAAGGTGGCCAAGACTGGGAATTAAACATACAGGGGTATCTGACGATTCAGAAAGATAGGCAAGAAGGGAAAGGAGGTGGGGTAGCTCTGTTAATAAAAGATGATATCAGGGCAGTTGTGAGGGATGATATTGGCTCCAATGAACAAAATATTGAATCATTGTGGGTGGAGATTAGAGATAGTAAGGGGAAAAAGTCACTGGTGGGCGTAGTTTATAGGCCCCCAAATAATAACTTCACGGTGGGGCAGGCAATAATCAAGGGAATAATGGAGGCATGTGAAAAAGGAACGGCAGTAGTCATGGGGGATTTTAACCAACATATCGATTGGTCAAATCAAACCACACGGGTAGCCTGGAGGAGGAATTCATAGAATGCATACGGGATTATTTCTTAGAACAGTATGTAACAGAACCTACAAGGGAGCAAGCCATCTTAGATCTGTCCAGTGTAATGAGATAGGAAGAATAAACGATCTCCTAGTAAAAGATCCTCTCAGAATGAGTGATCACAATATGGTTGAATTTGTAATCCAGATTGAGGATGAGGAAGTTGTGTCAGAAACGAGCGTACTATGCTTAAACAAAGGGGACTACAGTGGGATGAGGGCAGAGTTGGCTAAAGTTGACTGGAAACAAGGACTAAATGGTGCCACAATTGAGGAACAGTGGAGGACTTTTAAGGAGCTCTTTCATAGTGCGCAACAAAAATATATTCCAGTGAAAAAGGGCGGCAAGAGAAGGGATAACCAGCCGTGGATAACCAAGGAAATAAAGGAAAGTATCAAATCAAAGACCAATGCGTATAAGGTGGCCAAGGTTAGTGGGAAACTCGAAGATTGGGAAAATTTTAAGCAACAGCAAAGAATGACTAAGAAAGCAATAAAGAAAGGAAAGATAGATTATGAAAGTAAACTTGCGCAAAACATAAAAACAGATAGTAAAAGCTTTTACAGATATATAAAACGGAAGAGAGTGACTAAAGAAAATGTTGGTCCCTTAGAAGATGAAAAGGGGGATTTAATAATGGGAAATGTGGAAATGGCTGAGACCTTAAACAATTATTTTGCTTCCGTCTTCACAGTGGAAGACACAAAAACCATGCCAAAATTTGCAAGCCACAGGAATGTGGGAAGGGAGGACCTTGAGACAATCACTATCACTAGGGAGGTAGTGCTGGACAGGCTAATGGGACTGAAGGTAGACAAGTCCCCTGGTCCTGATGAAATGCATCCCAGAGTATTAAAAGAGATGGCGGAAGTTATAGCAGATGCATTCATTATAATCTAGCAAAATTCTCTGGACTCTGGGGAGGTATCAGCGGATTGGAAAGCAGCTAATGTAACGCCTCTGTTTAAAAAAGGGGGCAGGCAAAAGGCAGGTAACTATAGGCCGGTTAGTTTAACATCTGTAGTGGGGAAAATGCTTGAAACTATTAAGGAAGAAATAGCGGGACATCTAGATAGGAATAGTGCAATCAAGCAGACGCAGCATGGATTCATGAAAGGGAAATCATGTTTAACTAACTTACTGGAATTCTTTGAGGATATAACGAGCATGGTGGATAGAGGTGTACCGATGGATGTGTTGTATTTAGATTTCCAAAAGGCATTCGATAAGGTGCCACACAAAAGGTTACTGCAGAAGATAAAGGTACGCGGAGTCAGAGGAAATGTATTAGCATGGATAGAGAATTGGCTGGCAAACAGAAAGCAGAGAGTCGGGATAAATGGGTCCTTTTCGGGTTGGAAATCGGTGGTTAGTGGTGTGCCACAGGGATCGGTGCTGGGACCACAACTATTTACAATATACATAGATGACCTAGAAGAGGGGACAGAGTGTAGTGCAACAAAATTTGCAGATGACACTAAGATTAGTGGGAAAGCAGGTTGTGTAGAGGACTCAGAGGCTGCAAGGAGATTTGGATAGGTTAAGCGAATGGGCTAAGGTTTGGCAGATGGAATACAATGTCGGAAAGTGTGAGGTCATCCACCTTGGGAAAAAAAACAGTAAAGGGGAATATTATTTGAATGGGGAGAAATTACAACATGCTGTGGTGCAGAGGGACCTGGGGGTCCTTGTGCATCCCAAAAGGTTAGTTTGCAGCTGCAGCAGGTAATCAGGAAGGCGAATGGAATGTTGGCCTTCATTGCGAGAGGGATGATGGAGTACAAAAGCAGGGAGGTCTTGCTGCAACTGTATAAGGTATTGGCACCTGGAGTACTGCGTGCAGTTTTGGTCACCTTACTTAAGGAAGGATATACTAGCTTTGGAAGGGGTAGAGACGATTCACTAGGCTGATTCCAGAAATGAGGGGGTTAACTTGATGATAGATTGAGTAGACTGGGTCTTTACTCGTTGGAGTTCAGAAGGATGAGGAGTGATCTTATAGAAACATTTAAAATCATGAAAGGGATAGACAAGATAGAGGCAGAGAGGTTGTTTCCACGTAGGGGAGACTAGAACTAGGGGGCACAGCCTCAAAATACGGAGGAGCCAATTTAAAACCGAATTGAGAAAGAATTTCTTCTCCCAGAGGGTTGTGAATCTGTGGAATTCTCTGCCCAAAAAAGCAGTTGAGGCTAGCTCATTGAATGTTTTCAAGTCAAAGATAGATAGATTTTTAACCAATAAGGGAATTAAGGGTTACAGGGAGAGGGCGGGTAAGTGGAGCTGAGTCCACGACCAGATCAGCCATGATCTTATTGAATGGCGGAGCAGGCTCGAGGGGCTAGATGGCCTACTCCTGTTCCTAATTCTTATGTTCTTATGTTCTTATAAGATACAATTTTATGTTGCTCCATTTCAGAAAATAAAGGCAAGCTATCTCAGCATGAAGAATTAAGTCATGAAGTTATATCTTATCCCTGTTTAATGAGGTCTGCTGCTGTGAAAGGCATTAAGTACAAAACTGCTGCCTCCTGTAGAAGAACTAAATGCAAATGAAGCCGACACACACATGCTGCAAGGGGCTAGAAGAGGTGGCAAATCTCTTGAGCATGTCATATTTGCCAAACCTCTTGAGCATGTCATATTTGCCAAACATCGAAGTACAGCAGGCACAACTAAGTTCAGTCTTCCTTTAGAGTTAAACTTTGAATTTGGCTAGCTTAATGATACCCTTCCTATAGCCCCAGAACAGTAAACTCAGTAGCTAGCAATTCTTTGTTCTGCACATAAATCTTCAGCATTTTTTTCTTACTGTTGCAAGGTAAAAATCTATTATTTGAAAATTGACAACGGTGGTCCACCATAGGACATTATATTGGGGTGGGGGGGGGGGGGGGAAAGAGGGGGGAAAAAAAGAGAGAACTTCAGGACTTCCCAAAGCACTTTACAACCAATGAAGTACTTTTGAAGTGTAGTCATTGTTGTATTGTCAGAAACACAGTAATCTGCGCTGTGGCATCACATCAAAGTCCCACAAACAGGTAACCAGAGAAATGGCATGGCTCGGTACCAGGCCATATACAATATTTGTGAAATGGTGTGAATTATCCTGAAGTGATATTTCCTCAGTATTTTTCTAGTGGGATAACAGCAACCCATCTCCCACAAATAGAAATTGAACCTGAGGAAGCAATAAATGTTTATGCGCAAATAACATACAGAAGTTTGACTCATCTCTTAAGCAAAATCACAACTATATTAATAGCACAAATTTTCCTGATTTGTTATCCCCGTCTGAATATCCATCTCCCCAGGCACAATCGTCAGGAAAAAAGGGTAGATACATATTTGCCTGGATTACCAAAGTTTCTCTGGGGGCAGAGCTGGGCCTTCATCCGCAGTAGACACAGGTCCATTGATGCGAGGGGGTGTACCCAGGCTCCTCCTCCATTTTCCTGGAGAAATGTTTGCTGGATATCCCATGAAAGGACATGCATCATAGCCTGTCCCAAATTCCTGCTGAATGTATTCCTGTCCAGTGCAGAGGTGGGCAGGAAAATCTACACGAATCACATGTACTTTTTTTTGTAATTTAAATAAAATTTTTGCAAACTAAAAACAAAGGTAATGCATTTTTAAACATAAATATGATTATGAGCATTAATAGCATCAAACAGTGAACAAGCTTAAATAGTTGCAGAATTATATACTCTAAAATTACTTTTATAAATTGCATAAACTGGAGCTATAGGTAACCTTCTGTATACTTACAGTGCCAAATAACTTTCAGCTCAACCAATAGTTTTTTTGATCCACCATGACTTGTTCCTGGAAGTTTCTGCATAGCTTCACCTTTGTTATTGAGAATTTCTATTCTTAGAGCACCTGAAAACAGGACCAATATCTCAGTTGAAAGGCTCTTTATATACAGCATTTTCTTTTTATAATGACAGTGAATATATTTTCAGTTGCAATGTTTCTTCCGAATGAAAGCCAACTCTGCATTCTAGTTGTTACGTGTTTTGATAAATTTCTTGATTCTCTGAGAAGTTGCGCAATAAAATAATCAAATACAAATAAATTTTACACAGCTCCACCGCAGAGAGCTGTTAAAATCAACCGCTGTGAAGCATCATACTCAAAACTGCAATTCTGCAGGACACTATAGAGGAAAAACAATACTTTTTGGTCAAGTTTAAAAATCACCATACAAAAAGGTCAGCGAATTCAGTTAGAGCATAAATGTAATCTCCAGTTTTTGGTTGCTTTTTCAGGAAATCAAAACATTTACCTGCTCCATAGTTATTACACAACTAGCTCTAAATGTCTACTTCATTTTAATGGAGAATTACATTTAATTTCATTTGTATCTTCTGTATTCTACATACTGATTATTATGGTACCATTTGTAGAACCAGATTACAGTTCCATTTCCCCATGTTAAATCACGGTTTAGCACAGTCCTTTTATTTTTGGGGCTCGATCCTCATAATTCTGATAACACCCTTGTAAATCTTTTCTGTACGTTCGCCAATACTTGTATGAAGATTGAACAGCACACAATACTCCAAGTACTTTTTTTGCACTCTTTATGGCATACCAACTTGCATTGCTACTTTTAGCAATAATGGCCTTGAATTTGCAGTCGGAGGCTTCCCGTGGGGAAATGCCTCAGATCAGCAAATAAAATGCCCACGTACCTGGTAGTCTGGGACGTAAAGATTCATGGTGCTGGGCCTCTCTGGGTACACGCGGGAAGAGGCCAAATACCTCAGGGGGCGCATGCGGTTCGCAAGGGCCCCTGGGATCACGTGGTTGGGCCCAACGAATGACAGAAGGGAATCCCCATTCATGCTTATGGGGATTCTGTATGTATGTCATCCTGTATGAATGAAAATAACCAAAAAATACATCTACACTGCCAATAATTTTTTTTTTTTAAATCACATTTAAAAATTCAAAATGTATTTTTTTGAAAAATAAATTTATATATCTTAAAAATAAACTTACCTTATTTCACAGGTTTTTAAATGTATAAATTATTGATCATTTTTTCCCCCGTTTAAAAAAAATCTTACGCTAGTAAAATCAGGCCTTACACTTGCTTTTACGAGGCGCATAAATTTCACAGGCATTCACTGGGCAGAAGTTGGGGAAATAGCCCAACTCTCTGCCCGCAAATGCCCTTTACCCGAGGATTCGTTGGATCTGGCAAGAAAATTCCAGGTTTTAGTGCATGCCTCAACCTGGAACTTGCGCTCCTTTCGGGCGCGTGCGCATCTCGTATGCGCTGTGGGGGCCACTAATTACGGCCTAATGTTGTATTCTCTTTGTTCCGCTACCCCATTTAATTTCTTACCTTCAAAAAGTAATGGCCATTTTTTCCTCTGACCAAAATGAATCACCTCACACATCACTATATTGAATTTAATTTGCCATGTATCTGCCCACTCTGCAAGCCTGTTTATGTCTTCCTGTATTTTGGTGTTATCTTCACATTATTAGTAATACCCCCAATTTGGTATCTTCAAATTTCAACACCATACCTCTAATTCACGAGTCAATATATGGTAAACAGTGGCCCAGCATGGATTCCTGCGGGACACCACTTCCTACTTTGTCAATCTGAGAAACTTCCTTCAACTCCTACCCAGTTTTCTGTTTTGTCATAATCTTTCAATCCATTCTGCTACCTGGCCTCCCAATTCCATATGCCCTGACCTTTTTCCTTAGTTTCTTATGTGACGCGTTATTAAAGGCCTTCTGAAAGTCCATGTTAACCACATCCATAGCATTGCCCTTTGTCTACTCTTACTTGTTTAAATAATTCAATAAGGTTGGCTAAACGTGACACTTATAAAAATCCATACTTTTAAAAATTATATTCTGACACTAAATGTGGTCATTTCATCTTTTGGCAAAGATTCCAGTATCTTTCCTACCACTGACGTTAAGTCGACTGACCGATAGTTCCCTGGATTAGCTCTATCCCTCTTTTTGAAGATAGGAATTACATTTGCTGTCCACCACTCCTCTTGCACTATTCCTTTTTATATACAGATAATAGCTCTTCTGCCATCTCCTTCCTAGCTTCCTTGAGCATCTGCAGGTCTAATCCATCTGGACCCTGGGATTTGTCCTCTTGCAGTTTGGCTACTTGTTCTGTTATCTACTTTCTTTCTATCTTAATAGGAGTCAAGAGGAATATTACAAGTTATCATTTCCTTTGTTAGCCTCTTCAGTGAAAACAGACAAATTATCTATTCAATATCCCTGCCATTGCACTCTTATTTCCTGAGAGTTTATCCCTTAGTGGCATATCCCCATCTTAGTTCTCCTTTTTTAAAAAAAAATAAACTCCTGTGCCTATAGGATACTTTTCTACTTTCTTACATTATGATATTTTCATTTCATATGTACTCGTCTTCCTAACTGTCTTTTTACACATTTCTTAAGCTGCTCACATTCCCATTGTTATCCGCCCATTTAATGTTTATGCACTTTGCATATGCCTTTTTCTTTAGATTCAATTTTATTCTCAACTATTATTATCCATGGCATCTCATTCTTGGCTAGTTTTCTATTTTTAATGCAATATATACCCATCTTTCCTTTAAATACTGCCCACATTGTTTTACCTCACGTATCAATATTTTTCTCCAGTTTATCTCCTTTAGTTCCATCCTCATTCCTGCGTAGCTACCATTTTTTCCAATCTATTACTTTGGTCTTCGAACTACACATTTATTTTTCAATCATCTCTCAAATGGAATTCCATCTTGAAATTGGGCAAGAGATCTAATTTCTTATTCAACAGAGACAAAGCTACAGTTGGCAAAAAATCATAGTTTACCTATCTAAAGTATTAAAACCATATTCAATGCAGAAATCTTCAAAATCATTGGCGAGATAACCTGGTTAAGAGCCACTGGTGTGGATATTGAACAGCAGACATCAGACTTGTATGCAGAAATATACACTGCTACCATTCTGCAGTGATGAAGATCTGCTATCATCAATATGGCCACATGTAAATAGCCAGACCAAACTTGTCCAAACACTGAAGAATGAATCAGCCAATATGGCATCTGGCCATCACTATTTTCATAGTTTTAGACAATTACAGTAAACTGCTACAAAATAGAAAGCTACAAAAAGGTAATTTCAAGCCCTGCATTGGTCACAAACTGTGGTTGAGGCATTTGGCATATATTTTCCAGCCTAGTTGTGGAATAACAAAGCCTCATAATTAATCTGTGCTGTCGGCCAAAGGTGGCAATATTAATGAGAAATCATTGAGTGAAGACAACAAATAAGAAATATTAGTTAAGAGAATAGATTTTCTTCTCACCTATGGGTATTCCTGCTGGTCTGGTGTCATTAGCAATAAGTTCATCTCCTTCCGGCCAGGTTACAGTTAGTTTATCAGGGAGCCTGTTTCAAACAAACAGCAACTGTATATTTCTACATGTAAAAGCAAAATTTTAATAAAAAGATAAATGTGAATTTATAATATGTGAATTTATAGTACCTTGCCATTTCATCTTCTATGTATTTCTTTATCATTGCAACAGCTACAGTTCTATCTAGCTTAGAGATTGGAATGGTTTTCACCTCATCATACAAAGCTTGGGGTTCCTTTTGGGGCAGAAGGGGGAAAAAAAGAATAAAATATTATGCTACAGTCACTTATTTTCTATCACCTCCTTTGCATACTTCAACCAAACCCGGCTATCGGAAATTGATGGGAGCGGGGCAGCCGCCAGTTTAACACCCTACCTGATTTGACTTCAATGGAGAGTAAAATCAGGTGAGGTGTAAAATGGGCAGCCAGTTTACCACAAGGTAGGTTGGTTAAAATTATCCATGTGTTTAGATCTTGTAGTGGCAAGCCCAGTAGAACTCATTTTATTTTGGCAAAAACTTTGAATCAGTCATATAAAATGTATGTATGATTACTGTACCTCAGGTTTTCTTTATCCCATGCAGTTTTAAATGTTGTTTTACCTAATAATTGCTTGTTCCACACATTGCTACTTCCACAGGATTTAGTGCAGGGATAGCCATGGTCTGCACACTGCCAATGAAATAGTGAAGTCCCACAGAGGAACCCTGCATTCTCATCTGCTCAGAGAGGATAGGCAGACTGGAATACAGTGAAACCAGTAAATTACAGACAATGAAGGAATGGCATCAGCTGTCCTCTTTTTTTGCACGTGTTCTTATTTTCGAAATGGTAATTGTATATACCGACAGCGGCTGCAAGGGTGATTCAAACCTTGATATTGGCAGGGATTGTGTCAGCAGCGGTGATTCAAACCCCGCGACACGCAGCTACAGCGGCTGCAGAAGTGATTCAAACCCTGATATTGGCAGGGTCAGCAACTACAGGAGAGATTCAAATTCCAGATACTGGGAGGGACAACGACTGTAGGCGTGATTCAAACCCCGACACCGGCAGTCGGCGGTTGCAGGACGGACTGAAGCCCCAGATACTGGCAGGGACAGTGGCTGTAGGAGCGATTCGAGCCCTGAATACTGCCAGGGACAATGGCTGTAGGGGGGATTCAAACCCCAGATACTGACATGGAAAAAAAGGAATCCAGTAACAGTCATCATGATCTTCGGACTCAGATACAGTACGTACTTTGAACATTTTAATGCATGACATCAGGCTTTGTCCCATGTTTGAAGGTATAAAAGGAATTTGCAAGTGTCCATGGTTTCAGAGTGCCTCTTGTATCTTTTACAATGCAAGTTATTTGGAGCTGTCAATCATTGTCCGTTTTTGCAAGTGTCCATTTATACAGGTTTCATTATAGATTTATCCAATACTAAACTTAGTTACAAGATAAAAGGAAACTTGTGGATCTGACAGACTTTCAGCACTTTACCAATTCAAGACTGTAATTATGACTCCTCCTCAAATAACTTTGCCAGGTTAAGAAAGTTCAACTTTCACCCTTTACAGGTTCTTGCTTTCACTACCTGGTAAGTGGATGCAGTTATCAGCATAAGCGATATGTGTGCGCACTAGGTCCGTGCAGCAGAGCTGGTCTCCAGCCGTCCTGGTTAATCCTTGCCACTGGAACAAGACCTAGCTGTGTCAAGCCCGTGCAATGGCTGGTGTGCAACAGCCACCACATGTTCAAAAGATCCATGCACAGGCATCTTTCACCTTTCAATATGTAGTGCGGGACATGGAATATCAGGTCCTTCATTGAAACACCTGTGAACTCATCCATTTTTAGTGTGGAAGCAAGTCATCCTCGATACGAGGGACCGCCTAAGACGCCGTACAGCAATGGTTTACAAACGTTTCTGTGTACTTGACATTCCCAGGGTCTCCCTATACTCACGTCCAAAAGACAGCCTCAGTTATGTAAAAGGAAGGAATGCGATCAGTGGAGAAAACATCTTTATTGGGACATACAACTGATAAGACATTCTAATAAGTCAATTACACTAAAAAATATAGAATTCTCAAGATATTGTGCTCAAAGAATGCAGGTCCAGCAATAAATGGACAGAAATCATATGACCTTGCAAAAACCCCTCATAGCCCCAAGGTGCATGGACCTTGTTGAAAATCTGTTTTCTTTACGGGGACCACTGTCAAGACTCGAGTCCAGTGTTCAAGTGATTTAAACAGCAAATTGTCAAGTACAGGGCTTTGCAAAGTTGTTCAAATTGCTCTGTCTATTTAGGGCCAGGCAGATATAGGATCCTAGTGGTGCTGGTCCATTCCCATTCTAGAGGGCTACTACCTCCACAAATTTTAGGCTGCCAAATTATCTAAAGTAGCATAGTGGAAATAACTTAAAAAACATTGATTTAGCATAAAGTAAAAGCAAAATACTGCAAAGTTCTGATGAGAAAATTTGCTGCTGAGAAGACTTGATCAATGGGTCTGACAGGGGCCTTGACAGAAATCAATTTTCAACAGTTCTCATGAAAGTTTATCATCCTGAAAACATTAACTGTTTCTCTCTCAACAATTGCTGCCTGACCTATTGAGTGTTTCCATCATTTTCTGTATTAATTTGTAGTATTTAAACAAATTGAGAGATTTTTTTTTTTTTTTTTTTAAACTGAACTGCACTGCCAAGACAAAACCTGTTTGCAAGAAAGAACAAAGGAACAAAAGACACCGTCCTTTGGCACGGTGTCAGAGCTACTATATTACAATAGTGAATGCATTGGCATGGACTCTGCCACTGATGACAACATGCAGAAGAGACTGGAGACTTCTCAAAAACTCCTGGAAAAAATCTGATTACCACGCAAATGTGGGATAACCTTATACCGTAATATTTTAATGAGGGGTTCTCAACTGGGTGTCCGCAAGAAGATTCCAGGGGATCCACCAGTTGGTTTGTCCCATCAATATACAGAGGAAACTGCTATGTTAATGGGATAAACGAGTGGAATAGTCTCAGCTATACAAAGACTGTGCATGCGCAGTCAATTCAGGTTCTCACTGTTAGATACTAGAACAATTTGAACACTAGACAAGTCGCTTTGCATGTCACTGACTTTTCCAGCAGTATTTATCTCGGTAAGTTTTTTTTTGATCCAGCCCCAATCGTTCCCACATTCATAAACTACTCACCGCTTTTAACTATTAAATAAAATAGTGGAAGTTATAACTTCTCTTCCGGGGGATTAAAACCGGAGTTGGGGGATGGGAAAATCCACAAGTTAGCCCGGCGTTGCGTGGCAGAGGCAACGCTTGCCTTCCTTTCAACCCTTTTCTTTCCTCTCGTTCAGAGCCGCCCCGTCAGTTGGAAGCCACTCACGTTTGAAAAGAGCACCGTAAATGGAGAAGATGCACACGCCACATGGCCTTGTGGGGGGGGTGGGGGGAATAAGAGAAACTTTCCACTCTGGGCCTGCAGCAAGGACATAATAATCAGGATCGTGTGACTCCTTCAATATCTTCAGTCTGAGTTAACAAAATAAAATGGCTCAAAGCGTCATCACAATTTTCCTTGCACCTCAAACTCAAAGCTCTATAATCATGGCCATGTGCTTCTCTGACTGATGGATAGGACTATTCTGGGCTCTTTTGAGATACTACCAGCTATTTGTGAAAGGGTTGGGGAGAAGGAAAGGGCTGCCTTTGTCACTATTAATGGCGATGAAGTCAGGTGGGTAAAGTCAGTCTGAGCCCTGTTTATTTTTCCATTTCTCATGTGCCATCCACCTCCGCCATTATTGGTGCTGTTAATTCAAGTCGCCGGCTTTCACCACCGTGTTGGGGTTTGGTAACAAAGCAAGAGGCAAGTTCTGTTTCTGAAATGGAGGACGTGAACCTGGTATTTTAGTCTAGTCTCACCAAGTGTGCACAAAACGGGCCTATAGTGAGCACTGCGCTTGTTGCTCCTGATTCATTTCCCGTTCGGCAAATGGTTGATGGGGTGGAGCAGACTTTGAGCAGCAAATGGGCACATAATGTAAATTTAGGATAAAAACAGCAAATGCTGGAAATACTCAGCAGATCATTTCTCTCTTCACAAATGCTGTCTGACCTGCAGAGTAGTCCCAACATTTTGTGTTTGTATTTCAGATTTCCAGCATTGGCAGTATTTTGCTTATGTAAATTTAGGTCTTATTAAATTCTTCTTTGCGCAAGATGCAAGAATTATTAATAAACTAATATTTATGTTACGGGGGTCTGCAAAATTTTTATAATATGGGAGGGGGCCTCAGAAGCAAAAAGATTGAAAGTCCCCGCTTTAAAGAATAAAACAAGGTATGAAAATGTTTAAGTACAAAAATACGTGGATACGGTTAACTGAAATTTTGTCAGTAGGGCTTTAGTCTTAACATTACTCACCACAGCTATTTGAACTTCTCCTCCAGTGGAAAACACATCACCTTCATGGTCGCCATAAAGAAGAAAACGAACTATGCTTCCATAAATTATTGGCAATGTTTTAATAGTTTTAACCTAGAATCAAAGGCAGTTTTTATTAATTTATGTTTAAGAAGTTATTTCTAAACAGGGAACGAGGAATTGGAAACATTTTATGCACATACTTGCACATGATACAACCACACCACTTAGCAACAGTAACCCAAATTAAGAGTAAAGCAAATGTTTTGTTGCCAATATAAAACCATCTTTTCAACTAGAATAAAACATGGAAATGCTTCGCCTCAAAAAAAACTGCATAACCACAGAACCATAAATACCGTTTTACACCGCTAATTTACTGCAATACAATAAGATGCATGCTAAAGTGCGTCAACAAATGACTCACTATAGCACAGTGTGTCAAAGTTTGTACTGTTGCTTCCATTTCTTGAAAATCCCTCAACGTTCCATGAATAAAATCTAAATTCAAGATTATTTTTTGTTGGTTACTCTCCTTTCCTTCGGTGCTAATTCCTTCAATATTGCAAGATGCCCTTCAGTACCTTGCCCAAGTGGTTATTATTCATTTGTGAGCCACAATAGGAGAGAGAGAGAGAGAGAAAGAGGAATGGTGCATCAATGTCAAACCCAATCATCTCCTTACTCAATGACTACACCCGCATACACTTTTTAGCACGGATTGTTCAAAATCCATCAAGAATGGGAATCCTGTTCAATTTCCCCCTGACCCAGGTATACAGAGACCACTGCCCTGGCTGAAATTAGATAACTCAAATGTTCCTGCTCTGAATTGCCCAGATGTTGGGGGAGTCCAGAACCGGGGTCACAGTTTAAGGATAAGGGGTAAGCCATTTAGGACCGAGATGAGGAGAAACTTCACTCAGAATTGTTAACCTGTGGAATTCTCTTCCGTAGAGAGTTGTTGAGGCCAGTTCGTTAGATATATTCAAGAGGGAGTTGGATATGGCCCTTACGGCTAAAGGGATCAAGGGGTATGGAGAGAAAGCAGGAAAGGGGTACTGAGGTGAATGATCAGCCAAGATCTTATTGAATGGCGGTGCAGGCTCGAAGGGCCGAATGGCCTACTCCTGAACCTATTTTCTATGTTTCTACTCACTGGAAAAAGTTACTGAACCATCAAAGGAGCATTCAATAGTTCTTTATGTTAAACAGTGATGCTGGTTAAAATAAAATGACAGCACAAAGTTGCCAATTTAGCAGATTCTAGATGCTAATATCACAACAAATAGATAGACCCACAAGCAGAAATAGTCATATAATATTAACCATTATTTAATTTGGTTTGTATTATTTGTGTAATAAGTTTTATGACATCATAAATATGAACATCACCAGTTCTCTCACCCTGTGAACAAGCTTTCTTTTTTTATTTTTAAGAGGTTTTGCAGTTATCGAGAGAACCACGTTGGTGCTCCCACTGATTAGCAAGAACCAGAGTTGTATTCGTAATTCTATGCTAAAAGCAAGGTAGAGGTGGAGGTTGATTTCTGTAGTACTTAATATAATTTAGACGGTTTATCTTGCAGGAAGGTTAGTTATTGATTCAAAAGATGCTAGCCCCACCATGGCTGCTCTCATGTACGTCCTCTGAAAATAGCTCTATTGAACTAGTCTCTAAGCCGCAGAATCAGATGGCTGCTTTCTCATTTCTCTACCTTTTCTGTCCAAATAAATGAATGGCAAAAGGGACCCAAAACAGGAACCAAAATACCTTTAAAACACAGGACTGGGGGAGGAGTTTAAATTTGTACAAATAGGTCAAAACAGAAGCCAATTAGGTACCACCCTAGTATTTACTGAAGTCTGCTAAAATTGGCTTATTGATTGTAGCTGGATTTTGAAGAATCAGTTATTATATTTTCATGGTTATTGGGCCATTTTGAAACATCAAAGTTTCAGAAATAAAAGCTGCTCAAAAGGGAGTAGATTACCATACTACATAAATATTTAACCTCTAATTGCCTCATCTTTACTTTTACCCTCATCTTTCCTTTTACCCAATTCCTCCTCCTCCCCAATTTTATTTTAAACTTAACTTCACCCCCAACCCCCATCCCACATATAACCATATATTGTTTTATTTTGCCCTGCCAAATTTTCTCACCTCTCCTATCCCAAAGCTGTTGACTCTTTGCTGGGACATGGTTCCACAGATACTAGCTTCCCTCATCTATGGACCACTTTTCATGATTAACCTATCACAAAGAGTCAGTAGCATATTTGACTGTGAAGGTCCTTTCAGCCCACAACCCTTCATCATCCAACATACACATATTTAAACTTTTAAGCAGGGACTAGTGGATAATGATCAGAAGTAGGAATCTTGACTGAATTTCCTCTTCATCACCAAAGGCTGCCAAATACATCTGTAGCTACTAAAACTGAGATCAGGTAACTCAGTGGAGACCAGAGAATGTACCAGTGTCTGTACAGCTCAGCTACTGACTTTGTACACCCACTAAAACGTCAGGGGACTGCTTAAGTCTAGATTTTCATATATATATATTTTTTTTTTTAAATCAAACTTAACTTCGTTACTTTCCTCTGCAACATCCAACAAGATGGACCAATGAATGTTCAAAAGCTAACTCCAAGGGCAAATTTTTCAATCAAATGAAGCCTGGAACTTGTCAGTTACTCGGTTAAAATCGGATGAAAATATCATGTGTCAAATACTAACACTAGACAGGTTATCTAAACAGTCTACCTGTCAAATGTTATCAAGCATTCTCAGTGCTGAGGCTATATATATATATAGCCATTAAAGTTCTACATTATTGGAGATACATTGGTATTCAGTCATGGTTGCCTCCCAGGTAGCAATTCAAAATCAAAAAGGAAGGAGCCACTAGCTGACTAGTGCTATAGCTATCAGCTGTACTGCTCAGTACTGAGTTTCAAAACGCAGGAATGCATATTTCTGTAGAGCTGGAGGAATTGGATTACAAAAAAAAAAACATCCCGGTCAGCATTTCCCAAGTTCCATGTGTTATCAACACCAATATTAATTTTCAATGTGCAGAAACTTACCATCTGTGTTGCTTTGAATGTTTTCCCATCCCACTCAATAGCTGCATATACAGCCCAAGGACTCTGCATTCTTTTTGATGGTAAATCGCTTCTTGTGATTGTGCCTTTATAACAACTGAACTTTATTTGCTTGTCATATTTCTCATGGCATTCTTTAAGCCACATAGCAAATTCTCTGTCTATTTTCATCCTTTGCTCCTGAAAGAGGAATTTAAGTTGCAAGTTACAAACACTACTCATACAAGAAACAAAATGTATAAATAACTTTAATAAATTAGAAATTACTACCATAACCAAGGATGGGAGGTTAGAATTATAAGGACAAGCTTCAAAAATTGGCCTTATTCATTAGAACAGCAGAGATTAAGGGGTGGTGTAACAGAGGGTTTTAAAATTATAAAAGCTTTTGAGGGATAATAAGTGAACTTGAGAAAAAATTCCCCAGTGCCCCGATTGGAGACAGCAACCGTCTCGGGACACGACTTCCTACACCCGGCGCGGAAGTCCTGCCTCGGCCGCGAAATTGCAGTTACCGTCCCTCAGTGCAATCTCATACACTCTACTTCCTGCAGCAACTGCTCCGCGTAGCTCTTTGACACCCTCCCCTTCGGTTCAAAGGCGGGGCCGCTGCGCACTCTGCCGGGCCTCAGATAGCCTCCACTGGACCACCAGGGCGGCATGCTGCCGAGGCCGCAGCCCCGCACCCAAAACGGAGTGCCAGGCTGCACAACGGTGGCGCAGACCACGGAAGCGGGGCAGAATTCGGGCCGACCATTGAATCAGCCAAAATCGGCAAGATGTCGGCGCGAGGCACTCCCCACCTCCCCTTTAACTTCCGCCCCACGAGCGGAGATTGACCCAGTTCGCGACCCGCATGGCTGGCGCTAACACTGCTCGCGGGGCGCAGGGCAATGTCCGTTGGACCGCGGCGCTAAGGGGTCGCCACACAAGGCAATGTCTTTGCCGGTTGTTCCCTGACCCAGGATGCGACCGTGCCAGCGCCTCCGCTACCTTCCATGCAATTTCACGGGAGCCGGTAGCAACCCCCCCAGCCCCTGCTGATCTGAGGAATTCCCTGGCCAGTGATATCTGAAGATATGGTTGGACTTAATATTAAAACCCAAAAGGTTAAGGGGGCAGAATTAAAATAGCTGAAGTGACAAAATAGCTGGGTTACGAGTTATATCCACAAGCATTAATTAGAAAGAGGCAAGTATGGATGGAGTTCAGCAAAAAAAAAAACAGGAACCTCTATTCTACATCACTGATGTTGGAACCCAGAACCACGCATTCATCACTTCCATGCTGAACTTCTTTAACATTCTACTCACTGGTCTCCCGAGCTTGATGCTACAGAAACCCCAACATCGTCTAAACCTTCACTGCCCACATCCCATCTTGCACCAAGTCCTGCTATGACCAACATCCATTGGCTTTCCATCCTCCAATGCATTGAATTCAAAACTCTTATTCTCATCTACAGAGCCTCATTCTAATCTATAAAACTTCCCATGCCTTGTCCCTCCTTATTGCAGCACCTTTCAGAACCCCTTCAGTACCAAACCCATCAGGGTTGTACACAGAAACTTTTACCCTAGTCCGCTCTGGCTCGCTAAGGCCAGCTCACCTTCCAAAAGTCTCTTCAAAACCAACCTGTTTAACCATGCCTTAGGAATCGTTCCCTTAGCTCTTTTACTACATCTGCCATATCATTGGCTGTGCTCCACTCATTTAGTTTAAAGTTTTCATTCCCTGACTAGGAAATAAACTTGGAACACAGCAGTGTTGTGATGTCCGTCAAAGATTGGGTAGATTGCACATGGTCTTTGGCAAAAGGGGGTTTGATGGGTTGAATGACATGCTGCACATCAATTTAATACCAACAGTCGTGTTGCAGCTTCACCTCAATACAAGTGTTGCGTCAGTAGGCAATCTACTTTTGTATAAAAGGCAAAAAATTAAATTAATGCAATTTTGTTTCCCCGAACAATTAAACACATAAATTAGGTTTCATTACCTGTCCATTCACAACACGCGTGAAAAGTGTGTTCTTATCCTTCAGCTTCAATTCTAAATCCATGAACGTCAACTTGTTGGTGCTGACCTGAAATTTATCATTGGTGAAAAGCACCCCCGAGATCCTGTTGAAACATTCTAGCGCCACCAGTCCTCTTTTCTTGGGAGGCGCACAAAATTCAAAACTAGAAAAGCATAGATTATTGTCCAGTATTTCTGTAGGCGTAACATGCAGATTATAGAACTGAATAACATACTTCATAACTTTATATAATCCAGTTATTTTTTTAAATGAGAAGGCTACAATGAAGTGCTTTTGATGCGGTGACGCTATTGTTTAAACCCCTATTTTGAATTTGAAATTTCAATTACTGAGGGGGAAAAAAGTGTGCAGGAAAGCCACCTGCTGGTAGATTTTGCAATAACAGACACACAGACATTTACACACATAGCCCATTATAACCGGAGACATGAACAATTATAAGAAAGGAAGATTTGCATTTATATAGCATTTTTCACGACTACCGGATGTCCCAAAGCGCTTTATAGTCGATGAAGTAATTTTTGAAGTGTAGTCACTGTTTTTATGTAGGAAACACAGCAGCAAACTTGCACTCAGCAAGCTCCAACAAACTGCAATCTGATAACGATCAGATAATCTATTTTTGTTATGCTGAATGAGGGATAAATATTGGCCAGGATAACTCATCTGCTCTTCTGCAAATTGTGCCATGGGATCTCACGTGAGAGAGTAGACGGGGGCCTCGGTTTAATGTCTCATCCGAAAGACAACACTTGCTATAGTGCAGTACTCACTCAGTACTGCACTGGGGTGTCAGCCGAGATTTTTGAGTCAAGTCTCAGGAGTGGGACTTGAACCCACAATCTTCTGAACCAGAGGCGAAGATGCCATCAACTGAGGCACTGGCTGACACTGTAAATGTAAAAGCAAGTTGACAAAAATGTGATTAAAAACATCAGTAAGGAAGTGTGTGCAGGTGCAGGACTAAGATATATGCAGATTATATTTCCAATATACAAGCTTGCACCTCCTCCATCCCAAATAAAATCAAGAATTATCTATTTTCTCAGGCTACAAGTTGCAACCTCATTCCACAGCTTTGGTCCAAACATGGACAAAAGAGCAGAATTCCATAGATGAGGTGAGAGTGACTGCCTTTGACATCAAGGCAGCATTTAACCGAATGTGGCATCAAGGAGCCAGAGTAAAATTGAAGTCAATGGGAATCAGGGGGAAAACGCTCCACAGGCTGGAGTCATACCTAGCACAAAGGAAGATGGTTGTGGTTGTTGGAGGTCAATCATCCCAGTCCCAGGACATCGCTGCAAGAGTTCCTCAGGGCAGTGTCCTAGGCCCAACCATCTTCAGCTGCTTCATCAGTGACCTTCCCTCCATCCTAAGGTTAGAAGTGGAGATGTTCACTGACGATTGCAGTGTTCAGTTCCATTCTCAATTCCTCAGAAAATGTAGCAGTCCACGCCAGCATGCAGCAAGACCTGGGCGACATTCAGGCCTCGAGTTGATACGTTGCAAGTAACATTTGCACCACACAAGTGCCAGGCAATGATATTCTCCAACAAACAAGAGACTAACCACCTCCCCTTGATCTTCAACGGCATTACCATTGTCGAATCCCCCACCATCAACATCCTGGGGGGGGTCACCATTGATCAGAAACTTAACTTGACCTGCTACATAAATACTGTGGCAACAAGAGCAGGTCAGAGGCTGGGTATTCTGCGGCAAATATCTCACCTCCTGACTCCCCAAAGCCATCATCCACCATCCAAGGCACAAGTCAGGAGTGTGATGGAATACTTTCTACTTGCCTGGATGAGTGTATCTCCAACACTCAAGAAGCTCGACACCATCCAGGACAAAGCAGCCTGCTTGATTGGCACCTCCCCTTGATTTCAACGGCATTACCATCGTCGAATCCACCACCTTCAACATTTACTCTCTCCATCACCGGCGCAACGTGGCTGCAGTGTGCATCATCTACAAGATGCACTGCAGCAACGCGCCAAGGCTTCTTTGGCAACACCTCCCAAACCCTCCACCACCGAGAAGGACATGGGCAGCTGCCGCATGGCACATTCATCACCTCCAAGTTCCCCTCCAAGTTCCACACCATCCTGACTTGGAAATATAACGCTGATCCTTCAGTGTTGCTGGGTTAAAATCCTGGAACTCCCTCTCCAACAGCACAGTGGGAGTACCTTCATCACAAGGACTGCAGCAGTTCAAGAAGCCAGCTCTCCATCACTTTCCCAAGGGCAATTAGGGATGGGCAATAAATGCTTGCCAGCGATGCCCACATCACGGAATTAATTTTAAAAAGTCTCTTTGGGCTATTGATTAAAATTTTTTTAAATAAAATCACAAATGCAGGATTTAACACGTGAAGAATCCGAACATGTAGTTTGGGCAAACGTGTATGTACAACTATTGCATACAATCACAGGGTTTGCAAGAGCTCCAATGCAGCTGAGTGCACTGGATACAGCAAAAGCTATGGGCCCAGACAACATCCCAGCTGTAGTGCTCAAGACTTGTGCTCCAGAACTAGCCGCACTTCTAGCCAAGCTGTTCCTGTACAGCTACAACATTGGCGACAAAGTGGAAAATTGCCCAGGTATGTCTTGTCCACAAAAGCAGGATAAATCTAATCTGTTCAATAACCGCCCCATCAGCCTACTCACAGCAATCAGCAGCAAAGTGTTGGAAGGTGTCGACAGTGCTATCAAGCGGCACTTATGCACCAATAACCTGCGCACCGATGCTCAGTTTGGGTTCTGCCAGGAACACTTGGTCCCAGACCTTATTATGGACAGAAGAGCTGAATTCTAGAGATGAGGATGACTGCCCTTGACACCAAGACAGCATTTGACAGAGTGTGGCATCAAGGAGCCCTAGTAAATTGAAGTCAATGGGAATCAGGGGGAAACTCTCCACTGGCCTGAGTCACCCCTAGTACAAAGGAAGATTGCTGTGGTTGTTGGTGGCCAATCATCTCAGCCCCAGGACATCGCTGCAGGAGTTCCTAAGGGGGAAGTGTCCTAGGCCCAAGGCGATGCTCACTAATGAATGCATAGTGTTCTGTTTCATTTGCAATTCTTTAGATAATAAAGCAATCCATGCCTGCATGCAACAAGACCTGGACAACATTCAGGCTTGGGCTGATAAGTTCCAAGTAACAGTCATGCCACGCAAGTGCCAGGTTATGACCATCTCCAACAAAAGAGTCTAGCCACCTCCCATTGACATACAATGGGATTGCCATCGCCGAATCCCCCATCAACAACATCCTGGGGGGGGGGGGGTCGCCATTAACTGGATCAGCCACATAAATACTGTGGTTACAAGAGCAGGTCAGAGGCTGGGTATTATGTAGCGACTGACTCACATCCCAACTTCCAAAGCCTTGCCACCATCTACAGGACACATGTTAGGAGTATGATAGAATACTCTCCACTTGCCTGGATGGGTGCAGCTTCAATATTAAGAACCTCAACGCCATCCAAGACAAAGCAACCCGATTGATGGGCATCCCATTCACCATCTTGTACATTCACTCCCTCCACTACCAGCACACCGTGGCTGCAGTGTGTACCATCTACAAGATGCACTGCAGCAACTCGCCAAGTCTCCTTCAACAGCACCTCCCAAATCTGCGACCACTACCACCTAGAAGGAAAATGGCAGCAAGCGCTTGAGAGCACCACCACCTGCAAGTTCCCCTCCAAGACACAATGGGATTACCATCGTCAACCATACTGACTTGGAAATATATTGCCATTTCACCATCACTGGGTCAAAATCCTGGAACTCATTCCCTAACGGCACTCTGGGAGTACCTTCACCTCACTGACTGCAGCAGTTCAAGATGGTGGCAATAAATGCTATCCTTGCCAACGATGCCCACATCCCATGAATAAATAAAAATAAACTCAGTGGCATGGAATAGTCGGATCCAAGTTCACATGTGAAATATTGCAAACAATAAGTCGAGACATTTTATCTGCTGTTTTAAGTAAGAAGCCAACAACTTCAGAGAGAGGAGAAGGAAATCACCCGGAGAAAAATTTGCACATAACTTGATGGCCAGTTACGACGACAACGACAGAAATCTGGAAGGTCACTAGCGCATTGCGTCAGCTAATATTTAAAAGGGGAAAACTAAAATACCGTATCACAGGCAAAGTTACAACAGCTATGCAATGTGTTCCCAGATAGCTGAGTTTATCTAATGAATAGCCATGTGGTCAATAATCTGGTGCGTTAGTCGATTTCAACTGGGTTGGTCACATGAGCACAATTATTCATGAACCTTGACAGTGGAAGGGGAAGCAGAAAATCATTAAAGATTCCTGCTTCTGATCTCTATCAAGTGACCCTTTATGTGAGTACAAGTGCATCAATGTTGGTTCAACAATAACTTTAATAGAGAAAACGTCCCAAATCAGGATGGGATTGGCTGTGATGGCCTTGCATCAAATAATCTTCCAACACTCACTGCCAAGGCTCCCTTAGAAATAAGGAGCGAGTTATCAGAAGCCCAGTGTCTGTGGAATCACAGCCCAGCAAAATAATTAAGGGCTCAAGAGGAGAGGATAACAGGTGAAAGAAAAAGCAATTTTTCTTTTTTATAAAGTAAAATAATCTTACTCTTCCACTGTGGTATAGGGAATTAATCTTCCATTCCAAAAGCATTCAAATATCGGCCTTTTTCCTCTGGCCCCTTTATCGACGGAATAGCAGTCCTCCTCATCATCTTCCTTCACATCTAAAAACAGTCATAACAAAGTTCAACCATCTTCAAAAGATTTTAAATTTAAGACTAGATACAGCACTCTAATTCCCCTCCGTCCATTCTCCAGCGACAACTTGTACTCCATAGAAGATTATACTTAGAAGATCACTTAAAAGTTGTTGAGTAGAGCTAAAAACATTTGTAATTACACAATACATAAATACATCAAATTTACAAATGAATCTAAGTTTTTAAATAGAGTTTCAAATAAAAAGCCAAACAAGCATATTTGCAACTTCATGAGACAAAGAAAAACAATTCCCCAACATTACTAGTGCTTCCATCACCCATAATATAAGCTTGTTGCTGAGAGGCTCCGAGGTATGGGAAATGGCCCAAGTTGTCGAGGGCCGCGCCGTGAATCTTGATGACTGGGGGACAGTGTTGTGCGGCAAGGACAGGCTGGTGGAGGACCTTTGTCTTACGGATGTTAACGTAAGGCCCATAATTTCATATGCCTCGGTGAATACATCGACTATATCCTGAAGTTCAGCCTCAGAATGTGCGCAAATATAGGCGTCGTCCGCGTATTGTAGCTCAACAACAGAGGTTGGGGTGATCTTGGACCTGGCCTGGAGGTGACGTAGGTTAAACAGCATCCCACTGGTTCTGTAGTTTAGTTCTACTCCAGCGGGGAGCTTGTTGACTGTGAGGTGGAGCATGGCAGCGAAGAAGATTGAGAAGAGGGTTGGAGCGATGATACAGCCCTGTTTGACCCCAGTCCGGACATGGATTGGGTCTGTAATGGATCCATAGAAAAATTACAATACAGGAGGCGCCGATTTGGCCCACTGTGTCTGTGCCGGTCAAAAAAGAGTTACCTAGCCTAATCCCACCTTCCGGCACTACGTCCGTAGTCCTGTAGGTTAAGTGCACATCCAAGTACCTTTTAAATGTGATAAGGGTTTCTGCTTCCACCACACTTTCAGGCAGTGAGCTCCAAATTCCCACCACCCTCTGGGTGAAGAAGTGTTTCCTCATCTCCCTCTAATCCTTCCTCCAACTACTTTAAATCTATACCCCCTGGTTACTCACCCCTCTGCGACAGGAAATAGGTCCTTTCCATCCAATATATTTAGGCCCCTCATCATTTTATACATTTCAATTAAATCTCCCCCCAGCCTCCTTTGATAAAGAGAGAAAAGATTGCTTATGAGTAAGCTAGCAAGAAATATAAAAACAGACAGTAAGAGCTTCTATAAGTATATAAAAAGGAAGTGAATAGCTAAAGTTAATGTTGGTCCCTTAGAGGATGAGACTGGGAAATAAATAATGAGAAACATAGAGAAATGGCGGAGACTTTGAACAAATATTTTGTATTGGTCTTCACAGTAGAAGACAATAAAAGTATCCCAATAATGGATAACCAGGAGGCTATAGGGAGGGAGGAACTTAAAACAATCACTATCACTAATGAAAAAGTATTCAGTAAACTAATGGGACTAAAGGTGGATAAAGTCCCCTCGACCTGATGGCCTGTATCCTAGGGTCTTAAAAGAGGTGGCTGCAGAGATAGTAGATGCATTGGCTGTAATCTACCAAAAGTCCCTGGATTCTGGTGAGGTCCCAGCGGACTGGAAAATCGCAAATATGACATCCCTATTTAAAAAAGGAGGTAGACAGAAAGCAGGAAACTATACACCAATTAGCCTAACATCTGTCATTGGGAAAATGCTGGAGTCCATCATTAAGGAAGTAGTAGCAGGACATTTAGAAAATCATAATGTAGTAAAGCAGTCAGCATGGTTTTATGAAATTTGCTGGGTTTTTTGAGGATGCAACGAGCAGGATGGATAAAGGGGAACCAGTGGATGTCGTGTATTTGGATTTCCAGAAAGCATTCGATAAGGTGCCACATAAAAGATGACTGCACAAGGGGTTGGGGGTAATATATTCGCATGGATGGAGGATTGGCTAACAGAAAGCAGAGTGTCAGGATAAGCGGGTCATTTTCAGGTTGGCAAACTGTAACTAGTGGGGTGCCACAGGGAGCAGTGGTGGGGCCTCAACTATTTACAATATATTAATTACTTGGATGAAGGCACCGAGTGTAATGTCACCAAATTTGCTGAGGATACAAAGATAAGTAGGAAAGCAAGTTGCAAGGAGGATGCAAAGAATCTAAAGGGATATAGATAGGCTAAGTGAGTGGACAAAACTTGGTGGATGGAGTATAATGTGGGAAAATGTGTGGTTATCTACTTTGGTAGGAAAAATAAAAAAGCTAATTATTATTTAAATAGGGAGAGATTACCAATGCGGTGGTAGAGGTATCTGGGGGTCCTTGCACATGAAACATAAAAAGTTGGCATGCAGGTACAGCAAGGAATGAGGAAGGCAAATGGAATGTTGGCCTTTATTGCAAGAGGGATGGAGTATAACAGTTGGGAAGTCCTGCTACAACTGTACAGTTTTGGTCTCCTTATTTAAAGAAGGATATAGTTGCACTGCAGGCAGTTCAGAAAAGGTTCACGAGGTTGATTCCAGAGATGAAGGGATTGTCATATGAAGAAAGTTTGAGCAGGTTGGGCCTATACTCATTGGAGTTTAGAAGATTTAGAGGCGATCTTATTGAAACATATAAGATACTGAGGGGGTTCGACAAGGTAGATGCAGAGAGGCTGTTTCCCCTCGTGGGGGAATCCAGAACTTGGGGGCATAGTTTCAGAATAGGGGGTTGCCCATTTAAAACGGAAATGAGGAGGAATCTCTTCTCGGAGGGTTGTGAATCTTTGGAATTCTCTACCTCAGAAAGCTGTGGAGGCTGGGTCATTAAATGCATTTAAGGTGGAGACACAGATTTCTGAAAGATAAGGGAGTCAAAATTATGGGGAGCAGGTGAGGAATTGGAGTTGAGGCCAGGATCAGATCAGCCATGATCTTATTGAATGGTGGAGCAGGCTTGAGGGTCCAAATGGTCTACTTCTGCTCCTATTTCTTATGTTCTTACGTTCCAAGGAAAACAACCCCATCCTATCCAATCTTTCCTCAAAGTTTTCCAGTCCTGGCAACATCCTTGTAAATCTCCTCTGCACCCTTTCTAGTGCAATCACATCCTTTCGATAACATGGTGACCAGAACTGCATGCAGTACTCAAGCTGTGGCCTCACTAGTGTTAGCACTAGTTCTAGCATAACTTCCCTGCTCTTGTATTCTGTGCCTCGGCCAATAAAAGAAAGCATTCCGTATGCCTCTTTAACTATCTTATTGACAACTGCTACCTTTAAGGATCTGTGGATATATACTCCAAGGTCCCTCTGTTCCTCCACACCTCTCAGTATCCTCCCATTTATTGTGTATTCCCTTGCCTTGTTGCCCCTCCCGAAATGCAATACCTCATACTTTTCCGGATTGAATTCCATTTGCCACTTTTCTGTCCAACTGACCAGTTCATCGATATTTTCCTGCGGTCTAGAGCTTTCCTCCTCACTATCAACCACACAGCCAATTGTTGTATCATCTGCAAATTCTTTATTATGCCCCCTACATTAAAGTCTAAATCATTAATATAATACTACAAAAAGGGACAGAGTACTGAGCCCGGAACCCCACTGGAAACAGCCTTCCAGTTACAAAAGCTCCCCTCAACCACTACTCTTTGCTTCCTGCCACTGAGCCAATTTTAGATCCAATTTGCCACTCTCCCTTAGATCCCATGGGCTTTTACTTTTTTTGATCAGCCTACCATGTGGGATCTTGTCAAATGCCTTACCAAAATCGATGTAAACTACATCAAACACACTGCCCTCATCGACCCTCCTTGTTACCTCCTCAAAGAACTCAATGAAGTTAGTCAGACACGGCATTCCCTTAACAAATCCATGCTGAATGACCTTGATTAATCTGCGTCTTTCTAAATGAAGGTTTATACTGTCCCTCAGAACCGATTCCAGTAATTTTCCCACTACCGAGGTTAGACTAACTGGCCTGTAGTTGCTTGGTTTATCCCTTCCTCACTTTTTAAACAATGGTACTTTAGCAAACATACGCAGCATGTTGCCCATTAATCAGAGTGTTACAGATGTTAAGGTCCAACAGAAAACCCATCAGGCATAAAATGTATCACCCAAAACTAAAAGCAGTGAATTTACAGTCAAAATTCTTACAGGATTAATATACAATTTATCTTTTTCCTTTGGAATCTTCTCCATTGAAAAATATTTCAGAAACCATGTTTGTTATTGCCTGTACTTTCCTGCTAGAGACAACCAGAAACTCATTATCTATTTTTGAAATAAGTTACTATGTAAGCACAGCTTACATGGTTTACTTTATATGTTTAAAATGGGGAACTATTAACATTAACTTCTGTGACACTCACATCATTGGAGAACTGCAGTTCTGTAGTTATACAAGTTATTTCAATCTTAAAACAAAATTAGGGCTGTACATTTGGCTTGCATACCATACATGTTAACACCGAAACCTGGAGGGATTAAGAGGAGGAAGGGGAAAGCAGTATAGCAGTAACTTTTTTCCTTTCCTCATGAAGTCTGCAAATGCAAGAATTGTGTTTAAACAGCGATCCATATTAGGAAACTAATAGAGCACCACCCCCCCCCCCCTCCACTATTTGAACTAGTTCAAATGAAAAGCCTTCTTACTATATGGGCAGCTAACATCTTCAGGGTATGTTTCTTTATCATACAGGAAAGGATGATAACGTATTACTCCTTCGACAACACCTTCTCCTTCTACGTGTGCTTTAAACTCAAAGCAGTCAGCAGCAGTGTTGATGAAGAGAGTCTGCATGTCATCTTTTATTTCCCTTAGATTCACAATCTTAGGGACTTTTCCTTTCTCAAACATGGATATCTAATATAAAAAGGGACATGAAAAGGCAAATTAGAACTGAAAACACACTGCATTAAAAGCAATTAAAGGAAGTCACATCATCAGATCTGCTTACAAGGAAAAAATTTCACTATGAATGAATGCTCTGTTCCTTACTTTAAATATAATTTTAAAATGCAGAAAGATTAAACAATGAGTGTCAATGAAAAATCTGAAGTTTAAGAAACTCAAGAGAGCCAATTTAAACTTATATATCTGAAACAGATTTAATGACTGTGTCTGTTAGTTCAGCTCCCTGACACCATCAGAGCCAGCAACTTCTCTAGGCCAGTAACCACCAGTGATGTTACATCAACCTCATTGAAAAAATATATGTTTAGTAAACAGATCTCTTACTAACATTTAACTTGGTGCTGATGTTAATATTTGCTTTTTAGGCTCTCCCATGATAAATATCATTTTAATAATAATTAACCCTAAATCCCAAAGCACAATGGGTCCAAGTTTCCACATGATTTGCGCCTGATTTTTTAGGAGCAACTGGTGGAGAACGGACTATCTTAGAAAATCGCAATTCTCCACATTTTTTTTTCTGCAGTTCTCGTCAGGTAGAACAGTTCCACTTTGGAACAGAATTTTTTCTTCAAAAGGGGGCGTGTCCGGCCACTGACGCCTGATTTCAAAGTTTCCACAGTGAAAACGTACTCCAAACTAACTTAGAATGGAGCATGTGAAGATTTTTGTAGAACTGAAAAAACCTTGTCTACACATAAAAAAATCAGACGCAGGTTACAAATTAGGCATCCAGAACGAGGTGGGGGCGGAAGGGAAGTCATTAAATTCTATAATAAATTCTTATTTATACTTATACAAATAAATCCAACCTGAATAAACATTTATAAGCAAAGAAAACATTAAATAAACCATCTTCCTACCTGTGTGAAAGTGCTTCAGCCAGGGAGAATGCTGCAGGCGTTCGTTCCCGCGGGGAGGTGGGAGGGTGGGAGGGGGAGGAGAAAGCCGTCCGTTCCCGCGCGGGGGGGGGGGGGGGGGGGGGGGGGGAGGAGCCGTTCATTCCCACCGGGGGGGGGAGGGGGAGGAGAAAGCCGTTCATTCCCACCGGGGGGGGGGGGGAAGAGAGAAAGCCATTTGTTCCCGACGGCGGGGCGGGGAGGGAGAGGGAAACGGCTGCCTCAACTTTGAGGTTTCCTGCAGCCTTCTCAGTGCTGATGGCAATGTGCTTTTATTAAAAAATGTTCAAAAATTAAACAGCTACAAAGAACTACAAAAATGGCCGAGTGCCAATGTTTCCTTCACACTGCGCGTGCGCGAATGCTACAACGCGCACGCGCAGCGTTGCCGGCAAGGAAAAAACTAATTTAAATGGTACCCGCCCCCTCCCACTTACAAAATCGGCGCGCGTGTAGGCTCCGCCCCCCGGACGCCGCGCCAAACAGACAAGGAGCTGCAGGGCACTCCAGAATCGCGCGTTTTTTTTCCGGCGCCGTTTTAGGCGCGAAAAACGGGTGCCCAGCTCGGAGGGGCGCCCATTTTTTATCGTGTGGAAGCTTGGGCCCAATGTGTTAATTACTGTGAAAGGAAAAATTTCTCCACAGATGCAGTTGGATCTGCTGAGTATTTCTGGCATGTTCTGTTTTTATTACAGAGATTAAAATCACTTAATACTTCTGATAATTTGATGAGTGATTGACATTTTCCATTTGGTTAATAGAGGTAAGACAAATCTAACCATCAAAACCTACTAAAATTGTTCCTTTTGCAATTATAGATTCACGCAATTATTTAACTGAACTAACATCAGCACCAAATTTGGTTCCATAATTACAGCATTGTTTCATTATTGGTATCCATTCTAAAATCCAAACTGATTGTAAAGAAATTGGATGATCTAATAATCTATTTTCATTGATTTTAATTCACTTCCTTCACATTCTTGGTTCAGTAACTAAGATATACTCTTTTGTTCTCCTCATGCCAAATTAGGTCATCAGCACTTTTTGTCAATGGACAACTAGTAAAAAAAAAGGTCTTAATATAGATCGGCAATAAAAAAAATTATACGAATCTGGCCTAAAGTGATTGGGGAAAATAGGGAAGAAAATTAGACGTTTTAAATTCACAATTCTTTTTAAATATGAAAACTAAAGTCAAATAGTCTTTGAATTAAACCATAAAATGATTTTCTCTCAAATGAACAAGCATTCAAGGTGATTGCCTGAAAATTAATGTTACAAATTTACCTCTATATCAATGTTGCTAAAGGGTCCGACTTCTCTAGTTGCCTCCATATCATTTCCTTTAGGTCCATGAATATAGTAGTGGTATATGTGGCTAAAAGTAAAGCAAAAATATTAACATTTTTCATAAATCAGTTAAAATTGACAGTAATGCAATAACTGCAATCTTTGTGAAATAAATAGGTCAAGATACCAAGGAGGAGCAATAAGCTAAGGCAGTGTCCCTTTAAAATCATCATGCCATTAGGTCTTTCTGATTCTCACAAGTTCAGCCCCTGGTCTTTTAGTTCTTTCACCCAAGAATTAAGGCAATAAGTAAACTTGTGATGACTGGATCAAAAGCTTTTCTTAAAAAAATTAAAATTTAATTTGTTAATGGTAGTGGGCAATCTTTTCTTCTTCAGCTGTATTCTCCATGAACTAGAAAATTTACATCTAGTAATACTCCAAGAATGTTAATTGCAAGATCAGGGTATTGTTTGCTGTATGTAAGGATATTAACATTAAAATCATTAAACAACTGTGTCTTAAAGATAAAATACCCCATTTCAGCTTCTAGGGTTTGTCCAGAAACAACATTTCTCTGGTTACCATTTCAAGATAGCCTGTAGGCAGGTTGTTCTTCAAGTCTGAAAACTTTTAACCAAGCACAACACTAGAACAAATATATCGAGCTAGGAAGGTGTGAAAATTACCACAATATCACACACAACAATCCAGGCGCTATACTGGAGCATACCATTACTCATGAACGTACAACCTTGCAGTTTAATTCTTCAAGATCGGAGATAAATTTTGTTGTATAAAAAGTTTATTACATGGCTATCACCACCTGATGAGTCCCTTTGGAATGTACTTTACAATCAACAGTCCCAAATATTTCAAACTACATATGTGGGACGGAAACAGGATTCACACACTGAAAGAGTAACTTGTATTTATATCCACATTTAGAAAGCCATAGGAAGATTCTATACGTCTGTGTTGATGGTGGCATGGTTTAAAGTGAAATGCTGGTAACTTAAAAGTTGAATGGTAGATTACATAAAATGTTATCTTTATAGGTATAACACTCGTCACTTACGCCAGTTGTCTAGTCCAGAGATGAAAGTAGCTCTTCAGGTACTGTACATGGGTTTGCTGGACTCCTGTGATTACTACTGCAGTAAAACTTTCCTTGTCTTTTTCCTCCATTATGAGACTATGAAGGAATCGTTCATCTTCACTGGTGATATGCATTGAATCAGTTGGCTATTTAAAAAAAAAAGCATTTAACATTTCATAACAAATGTCACTTATGAACAATATTTTAGCACTCAAATCTCAAAATACAGTCACCATCTTTACCCAACTACACACTGCACCTGGAACTAACATTTCATGTATAAAAATTCCCAATTAACCTGTGTTTCAATGCCATTTAAATTCAATCCAGAATTTTTTTTAATTTTTTTTTTTACTGTGGTTAAACCACCTCTGATTCCTCTAAATTTAGTCAGTTGCATAGTTTGCAAACTTATTCAACTGCAGTAGAGATTCAATTCTGTCCCTCCTTTGTGAGACCCAGGTATCACATTATACAGGTTTATCAATGGGAAAGCTGTAATACATTCATTTTAACAGACTGCACCACTCACAAAAGCCTATTGAGGGGTAGAGTCATAAGACTAAATAGAAAACCCCTCACACTTATTAATCCTTGAAAAAGATTGTTCTTAATTTGTGTTGAAAGCTTTAAAAAAAACTCAAACTGTCTCTTTACCTTTCTGTTCCTGATGAACCCACTGTATATTGCTTCTTTATTTTTTTCCTTCTTTTCAAAATCATCTTTAGAAAGTATTAATTCATGTACATCTTGAGCATCTGCTGGTTTGGTTACCATCTTCAGAAAAACACAAATTACTTTGTTAGAACACAGAGCTAAAAGACAAAAGAAATCCTCACCATACTATGTTTTTATCATTTAAAAAAAATTAAATAAATCAGACAGTAGCCAGATAGTGATGATTATCTGTGCTCTTGCAGGAACTTCATTTTTTCTTTTTAATCCTTCCCTCGCACTTCACAAGCTATACTGTCCGGAATCTGGCAAGTTACATTCTCATCTTTATAGGTAAAATTAATGGGCATTACAAAATTCAGTTCAGACATGTTCAGTATATCCTATTTATATATATATATATGGTTTACTGTACTGGTAGCGATATGGGTTTAAAAAAAATTCTATTTAATAATAGTGTCTGGCACAGACACGATGGGCCAAATGGCCTCCTTCTGTGCCATAAATTTCTATGATTCAAGGACTTATCATACTAAGTAATACACAGTTGAGAGATTTACTGAGACACTTTTATATCATCTTATATAGACTAGAAGGTATTTTAACTAAAGATTTTCTACATAACCACAGTCTACCATCCCTTAGGAGTAAGGCTCTGGATTTGCCACCACACATTATGATGGCATATCTAAGCCTAAGGAAAACACCAGGATCAATTTATTGAGGTATTTTATCATGGTACAGTTACTTCTGTGCACCCATTTTTATCTAACAAAAATAGTAAGTGATGATTCATCAAATCAACTTACTGAAAGAACACATTTACACTTCAGGAAGTTTTGAAAAGAAAAGCACTGTTCTACTCAATTACTTTATAAATTTAAATGCACAAGTTGTTAAAACTAATCTTTTACTGTTGAATTGAAATACTCTTGCTAATGGCTTAAAAATTTATAAACTTACTCTCGTTGACTGGCCAATGAAGAAAACAGCTTGTTTCCCACCAACACCGAAATAGGAAATGTCACTATTGAGACTACGAGGCACCACAGGTGGACGAACATATCCTGAATGGTCACTGAGGAAATAAGATTTTTGTTTTCACCTTTGTAGACAAAACAAGATCTGCCTTAGCAATCAATCTAAATGCTTACTGCAGTTTCCATTTACATCAACCTTATAGCTGGTCAATACCAATATGGATCAAATTATTTGCAATGTTCGAAATCTCCAAATGCTTCCATTATATCTAAAATGACTTTTAGCGGTAACCTGAGCACAGTTTTGCCTTTAAACTGACCTTCAAGTAAGCTGTTTAATGAGGAGAAGTAGCTCCTATGACTAATCGCGAAGAAAAACAAGTTTAAAATGTTCCTTGAAATTCAGAACTTAAAAGTGAACAAAGTAAAGCTTTCCTCAATTGTTTGAATGCAGGTCAATATGGCTTCACATTGCAATTTTAACAATGAAGAGCAATTATTGTACAATATGCAGAGTTATAACCCCATACCATCTAGGAATTCTTATAATTTTTTTTATAGTCAACTATGTTGCTCAACATTACATAGGGTAGATAAGTAATTTCAATATTAACTTTGGCTCTTAACCCAAGAGACTGCATTGCTGAAAAACACTAGGTTGAGCATAAAGGGTAAGCAAAATCCAAAATGTGAGAGAAAAGTAAATTCAGTTTAATTTAAGAACATAAAAAAAAGGAGTAGGCCATTTGCCCCCGTGAGTCTGCTCTGCCATTCAATAAGATCCTGGCTGATCTGGTCTTGAGCTTAGCTCCATTCCCTGCCTGCTCCCCATAACCCAGGACCAATATCCTCACGGGGAGTTTTGCTAGTGCTGTTGGGGAGAGTTTAAACTAGCTTAGTAGGGGGATGGGAACCTGAGAACAAATTCAATAGGGAAGGAAGTAAAGCTGAAATTGGAAAGCAAGAATGTAGAAAGTGAATCTGTAAGACAGAGGAAACAAAAGTTAGTAAATAGTGATCAAGGAGGTCTTCCTGTGCTAAATGGTATATACTTCAATGCAAGGCGTACAGCGAATAAGGCAGATGAGCTGAGACCACAGGCAGACAATTGGGAGTATGACATTATAGCCATTAGAGACATGGCTGAAAGAGGGGCAAGATTTGGCAGCTCAATATTCCTGGTTATAGGATTTTTAGACAGGACAGAGAAGGGGTAAAAAAAGGGGGGGGTGAAATGGTGTCACGGTATTGATTAAAGAAACTATTGCAGCTGTGAGGCAGGATGATATGTTCGAGGGATCATCAAATGAGGCGATATTGGTCGAACTGAAAAATAAAAAAGGGGGGATCTCACTGCTGCCACACCTGTATTATAGACCCCCAAACAGTGGGAGGGAGATAGAAGAGCAAATATGTAGGCAAATTTCTGTGGTCCAAAAACCATGGGGCAGTAATAGTAGGGGATTTCAACTATCCTAATATTGATTGGGACAAATATAGTGTGAAAGGTATAGAGGGTGTGGAATTCTTAAAATGCATTCAAGATAACTTTTTTAGACAGTAAATAACAAGTCCAACACAGGAGGGGGCGATTTTGGATTTTGTTTTGGGGAATGAAGCTGGGCAGGTGGAAGGGGCATCAGTGGAAGAGCACTTGGGTGCCAGTGACCATAATTCACTAAAATTCAAGGTAATTATGGATAAGGACAAGGATAGATCAGGAATAAAAGTCCCAAATTGGGGAAAAGCTAACTTTGCTAAGTTGAGAAGTGATTTGGTCACAGTGGACTGGAAACAGCTGCTTGAAGGTAAATCAGTGCCGGAACAGTGGGAGGTATTCAAGGAGGAGATCCGGAGCGCTCAGGCCAAACATGTGCCCTTAAAAGAAAAAGGGTGGGAATAACAATTCTAGAACCCCTGGATGTCTAGAAACTTACAGGGGAGGATAAAGAAAAAAAGGTAAGCTTATGTCATATACCAACAGCTAAATACTGTAGAATCTCTGGAGGAATATAGAAAATTCAGAGGTAAAATTAAAAAGGATATTAGGAATGCTGAGAGAGCAGAAAAATTCTTGGCAAGTAAATTCAAGGAAAACCCAAAGAGCAAGAGGATAACTAAAGAAAGGGTAGGGCCTATTAGAGACCATGAGGGTTTTCTATGTGTGGAAGCAGAAGATGTTGGTATGGTTCTTAATGAATATTTTGCATCTGTTTTCACAAAGGAAAGGGGCAATGCAGATACTGCTATCAAGGAGGAGTGTGAAATTCTGGATGAAATAAACAGTGAAAGGAGGGTTTACTGCTCTGAAAGTGGATGTCCCCAGGCCCAGATGAAATGCATCCCAGGCTGTTGAGTGAAGCAAGAGAGAGATGGAGAGGGTGCAGAGGAGATGCACGAGGATGCTGCCTAGAATGGAGAATCTTAGCTATGAGGACAGATTGGATAGGCTGGGTTTTTCTCCTTGGAGCGGAGGAGGCTGAGAGGAGACCTCATTGAGGTATATAAAATTTTGAGGGGCCTGGATATAGTGGATAGCAGGGGCCTATTTCCCTTGGTGGACAGGTCAATTACGAGGGGGCACAGGTTTAAGGAGGTTGGTGGAAGGTTTAGGGGGGGATTTGAGGGGAAGCTTCTTCACGCAGAGGGTTGGGGGGGTCTGGAACTCACTGGAAGGGTGGTAGAGGCAGAAACACTCACCACATTTAAAAAGGTGCTTGGATGGGCACTTGAAGTGCCGTAACTTGCAGGATTAAGGACCTAGAGGTGATAAGTGGGATTAGACTGGATAACCTCTTGTTGGTTGGCGCAGATACGATGGTAAGTACTTCAGGGAATCTAATACCGCCAGAGTGATCCCCTGGACTAGTTTTGATCGCCTGGATGGGTCGGAGAGGAATTTTCCTAGATTTCTCCCTCCAACTAATTGGCCTGGGTTTTTATCTGTTTTTTTTGCCTCTCCCAGGAGATCGCATGGGGTGGAATGTAAAATGTTGCGATACAGGGGATGTCATAGTTGTATGGGGCGGACTGGCTGGGCCGGATGCTCTTTACCTGGCCATCGTTCACTGTTCATAGGTTTATATGTAACCTTCAGGGCTGCTGACCGAGGGCCATGTGGCTCTGTGTTTGCTGGCGTGGACACGATGGGCCGAAATGGCCTCCTTCTGCACTGTAAATTTATATGTTTTTATGTAACCCTTCACTCCCTTATCGTTCAAAAATCAGTCGATCTCACCTTAAATATGTTCAATGACCCATCCTCCTCAGCCCTCTGGGGCAGAGAATTCCACAGATTTACAACCCTCAGAGAAGAAATTCCTCCTCATCTCAGTTTTAAATGGGCGACCCCTTATTCTGAAACTATGCTCCCTAGTTCTAGATTCCCCCACGAGGGGAAACAGCCTCTCCATCTACCTCGTCGAGCCCCCTCAGTATCTTATATGTTTCAATTAAGATCGCCTCTCATTCTTCTAAACTCCAATGAGTATTGGCCTAACCTACTCAACCCCTTCATCTCAGGAATCAATCTAGTGAACTTTCCCTGAACTGCCTCCAATGCAAGTATATTCTTTCTTAAATACGGAGACCAAAACTGTACGCAGTGCTCTAGGTGTGGCCTCACCAATACCCTGTACAGTTGCAGCAGGACTTCTCTGCTTTTATATTCCATCCCCTTTGCAATAAAGGCCAATATTCCATTTGCCTTCCTGATTACCTGCTGTACCTGCATACTAACTTTTTGTGTTTCATGCACAAGGAGCACCAGGTCCCTCTGTAAATAGTTGAGGCCCTAGCACCGATCCCTGTGGCACCCCACTAGTTACCGTTTGCCAACCAGAAAATGACCCATTTATCCCCACACTCTGTTTTCTGTTAGTTAACCAATCCACTATCCAAGCTAATATATTACCCCCAACCCCGTGAGCTTTTATCTTGTGCAGTAATCTTTTGTGGCACCTTATCGAATGCCTTCTGGAAATCCAAATACACTACATCCACTGGTTCCCCCTTAACCACCCTGCTCGTTACATCCTCAAAGAACTCCAGCAAATTTATCAAACATGATTTCCATTTCATAAAACCATGCTGATTTTGCTTGACTGCATTATGCTTTTCCAAATGTCCTGCTACTGCTTCTTTAATAATGGACTCCAGCATTTTTCCCAACGACAGATATTAAGCTAACTGGTCTATAGTTTTTTTTTAATAAATAGGGGCGTTACATTTGCGGTTTTCAAATCCGCTGGGACCTCACCAGAATCCAGGGAATTTGGGGAGATTACAACTAATGCATCCACTATCTCTGCAGCCACTTCTTTTAAGACTCCAGGATGCAAGCCAACAGATCCAGGGGACTTGTCCACCTTTAGTCTTATTATTTTACCGAGAACTACTTCTTTAGTGATAGACATTGAATTAATTACCCACCTCCCTATAGCCCCTTGATTATCCACTATTGGTATGCTTTTAGTGTCTTCTACCGTGAAGACCAATACAAAATATTTATTGAAAGTCCCTGCCAATTCCCTGGTCCCCATTATTAATTCCCCAGTCTCATCCTCTAAGGAACCAACATTTACTTAATCACTCTCTTCCTTTTTATATACCTGTAGAAACTCTTACTATCTGTTTTTATATTTTTTGCTAGTTTACTCTCAATCTATCTTCCATCTCTATTATTGTTTTAGTCGTCCTTTGCAGTTTTTTTTTAAGTTTTCCAATCCTCTGGCCTCCCACTAATCGTGGCTACTTTGTATGCCATTGTTTTCAATTTGATACCATTCCTTATTTCCTTAGTTAGTTATCCCTTCTCAAAGTCTTTCCTTCTCACTGGAATATATTTTTTGTTGAGAGTTATGAAATATCTTCTTAAATGTCCGCCACTGCTCATCAACCGTCTTACACATTAATCTATTTTCCCAGTCCACTTTAGCTAACTCTGCCTTTATTCCTTTATTTAAAGCTTAGGATACTGGTTTGAGAACCAACTTTCTCACCTTCCAACTGAATTTGAAATTCAACCATGCCATGATCACTCTTTCCTAGAGGATCCTTTACTAGATAATTTATTAATCCTGTCTCATTGCACAGTACCAAATCTAAGATAGCCTGCTCCCTAGATGGTTCCGTAACGTACTGTTCAAGGAAACCATCCCGGATACACTTTATGAACCCTTCCTCAAGGTTACCTTGGCCAATTTGATTTGTCCAATCAATAAGATTAAAATCTCCCATGATTATTGCCATTTCTTTTTTACAAGCCTCCATTATTTCTTGATTTATACTCCGTCCAACGGTGTCGCTACTGTTCGGATGCCTATAGACTATGCCCACCAGTGACTTCTTCCCCTTATTATTTCTTATGTCCAGCCAAACTGATTCTACATCTTGATCTTCTAAGCCAATATCATTTCTCACTACTGCACTGATCTCATCCTTTATTAACAGAGCTACCCCATCTCCTTTTCATTTCTGTCTTTCATAGAAACAGAAATTTACAGCGCGAAGGAGGCCATTTCGGCCCATCATGTCCGCGCCAGTCGATAAAGAGCCGCACGACCCTCGGTCAGCAGCCCTGAAGATTACATATAAACCTATGAACAATGACGGAAAGGTAAAGAGCATCCAGCCCAACCAGTCCGCTCCACACAACTACGACACCCTTACACTGAAACAATCTACACTCCACCCCAGCCGGAGCCATGTGATCTCCTGGGAGAGGCAAAAACCAGATAAAAACCCAGGCCAATTTAGGGAAAATAAATCTGGGAAAATTCCTCTCCGACCCATCCAGGCAATTGAAATTAGTCCAGGAAATCAGCTGGCCGTATTCGATTCCTGCAGTACTTACCATTATATCTGCGCAGGCCAACAAGAGGTTATCCAGTCTAATCCCAATTACCAGCTCTAGGTCCGTAACCCTGCAGGTTACGGCACTTTAAGTGTCCATCCAATCATCTTTTAAACGTGGTGATGGTTTCTACATCCACCACTCTTTCAGGCAGTGAGTTCCAGATCCCTATAACCCTCTGCATAAAGAACCCCCGCCTCCCAAATCCCCTCTAAATCTTGCACCAACCACCTTAAAACTATGCCCCCTCATAATAGACCCCGCCACCAATAGAAATAGGCCCTTACTATCCACTATGTCCAGGCCCCTCTATATTTTGTACACCTCAATGAGGTCTCCTCTGTTCCAATGAGAACAAACCTAGCCTATCCAATCTGTCCTCAAAACTAAGATTCTCCATTCCAGGCAGAAATCCTTCCGATTTGTCAAATACTCCATAATATTTAATTCCCAGCCTTAGTCACCTTGCAATCACGTCTCTGTAATGGCTATCAGATCATACCCATTTGTGCCATCAACTCATCTATTTTGTTACAAATGCTGCGTGCATTTAGATAAAGAGCTTTTAATTTTGTTTTTTTGAACCATTTTTCCCTGCTTTGACCCCACTTGTATCTCATATGTTGATACATTCTGTTCCTTCCTGTCATGCTCTGGTTATCATTTCCCCCAGTGCTACCCTGCTCTATTGCCTTCTCCTTGCTTTGACTTTTTAAATTTCCACTCACCTGAACCCTCCCCCCCACTATTTAGTTTAAAGCCCTCTCTACAGCCCTAGTTATTCGATTCGCCAGGACCCTAGTCTCACAGCATGGTTGAAGTGAAGCATGTCCCAACATAGCTCCCTCTTACCCTAGTACTGGTGCCAGTGCCCCATGAACCAAAACCCATTTCTCCCACACCAGTCTTTGAGCACGCGTTTATCTCTTTGATCTTATTTACTCTATGCAAATTTGCTTGTGGCTCAAGTAGTATTGCAAAGATTATTACCTTTGTGGTTCTGCTTTTTAAATTTAGCCCCTAGCTGCTCATACTCTCTCTTTGTCCTACCTATGTCGTTGGCACCCACGTGGACCCACTCCAAGTTCCTCTCCAGCCCTGAGGCGATGTCCTTAACCCTGGCACCGGGCAGGCAACACAACCTTCGGGACTCTCGCTCTCAGCTGCAGAGAACCGTATCTATCCCCCTAATGATACTGTCCCCTACCACTAACATTTTTTACTCCCCCCACTTGAATGGTCCCCTATACCATGGTGCTGCGGTCAGTTTGCTCATCCTCCCTACAGTCCCTGCTCTCATCCACACAGGGAGCAAGAATCTCGTACCGACCGGTTAGACAATTGCAAGGGCTGAGGCTCCTCCAATGCTAATTCAACCTCGGCGGAGCCAAAGTTCCTCGAGCTGCAGACACTCACTACAGATGTTGTTGCGGTGGTGTCCACCAGCTCCCACATGTTGCAGCAGTAGCACATCGCCTGCCCTGCCATCTATAATGTATTTAATTAATTTCCACTACTGTGGTAGTGTTATCACCGGATATTTAAAGTGCACCAGGCACCATGCAGTAATAACAAGTTGCCCATTAAGTTTTAAAATGAGGCTCATCTCCAGATTGTTGATCCGTTCTTGACATCTTTCTAACATTCCATGTTAAGCAAAGAAAAACAACTCAAAACATTTTCATTGTGATAATGAAATGTCACCAGATCCAGATGGTATGCATCTCAGAAAACTAGAGGAGGTTGGGTTGGACAGTGCAAGCACTCACTATAATTTTCCAAAAAAATGTTGAAAGAGGAAATTGTACAAAAAGAATAAACCATTACTCACCTTAAGCACAAGGTTTTGACCTTTAGTTTGCCTTCCTACCGATATGTTAGTGCTTTCTCAATGTTCACAGCAGCAACAGAGTCAAAAGACAACTAATTCTCATTAGCATTCAAGGTGCCCCAATTTCCACTCCATTACTGGTGAAATTTCAGCGCGACATTTACCTCCTCCAGCTCAGCTGTTTGGTTGTTTTCAACCTAATCAATTGGTGGGGTGGCCTAGATTGGCTTACCTTAGATTCATACTTTCAATCCCTTAGTAAAAGATTCAGGGTCACTATTTTCCTCAGTGTCTTCACCCACCTATAAATGTACCCAAATTAAAATGAAGGAGGTGCCTTCATGAAGAACATTATGCGAGTCTCAACTTTATGGTGGTTGAGAAAATTATTTTATTTCTCTCGATTTAGTTTGTTGGCTGTTCATTTAAATCCAGTCATAGTACACAAGAGATTTTTAAAAAATTATTGCAATAAAATTCTTGTACGAAGTTTGAATGAATACAATCTTGCACGGCCTTTTGGCTTTTTTCTCTGCAATTACTGGCTCAAAACAACAACCAAGCCACATTAGTCAAATCTAAGCACTGCTAACGAAGGGTCATCGACCTAAAATGTTAAAGCTGTTTCTCTCCACAGATGCTGCCTGACCCGCTGCGTAATTCCAGCATTTTCTGTTTTTATTTGATTCCAGCATCCGCAGTATTTTGCTTTTATAGATTGAGAAGATAGTTAAGCCGGATAAAGTTGAATGTCGCTTTGTTAATCTCCAGAAAATAATCCATACCTGTATCAGTTTCCGCAGTAGTAAACAATACCACAAAAAATTGCTGCGTATATATACACAATTATTCTACAAAAGAGCTGAACATTCTTTTGTTTTCATTTCAGGACAGGTAAAACTATTTCTACTATACCTGTTCAACTTTTGTTTATTAAATTATTAAGCAATTAAATTATGTAATACTCTATGTCAGTGTAGTATAATTACAGCAGCTAAAAGCAATTAACAGAAAGAAATGTTCTGTTCATTATCCTGGGCATGTAACTGAGATCTTACCTAGATCAAGGCTAATCAAGATACTCCAAAGCATAGGGATTTGGGACTCAACTACATAAAAGTGATCCCAGATATCAGAGCCAGAAAGTCTTGAAAAAAGGTAGGCAGACCTAAAATCTTTACTTTGATAACACTTTCCGACTATATTGCTATTTCTAGGGCGCAATCTGAAACTTGACAATCTTTCAACTAAGTTTTTAAACCAAAAGAATATAGGAGATATGTGTTTCTATTTCAAGAATACCACAATCAGGGACTCAGCACAGTACTTGGCAATCATTCATGGTCATTTGCTACAATAGTTAATTCTATAATGGCAGTTCTCATTTAAACAATAAAATGAGCAACTTGAGTTAGTAACTTTCATCAGCTTAAAATTATGTATTAAGCTGAAGTGAATTTCTGTGCTATATCTGGAAACAAACCTTTCTATGTCATCATCTGTTCTGGTGAACTTGGACAGCCGATACACAGCCCAGTTATTAAGCTGCTTAGATGTCATTCCCCTCCCGTTGTCAATTACAGCTACTGCTGGTTTACCTTGAGATTCGTCAAACAACTAAAAAGGAGAAATAGACCATTAGAATTGGAATATCAGTGTATAATCTGGGGAGCATTACAAATAAAAATAGTACTGGTCATTTTCCCATGGTATTGCAAGTGAGGAGTTAAGAGCAATTGTAATCTGCAGGTGAGACAGGATTGGAGGATGGGAAATAATTGGACCAGGGTACACAACTGTAATTCAGTCCCTATTTTGAAGTCATATATAGAATCATAGAATAGTACAGCACAAAAGAAAGCCATTCAGCCCATCAAGTCTGTGCCAGCTCTTTCGAAGAGCAACCCAGTTACTCCCCAGCTCTTTCCCCATAACCCTGCAATAAATTCTGCCCTTATTTTCATATTTCCATTATACATTCCTATATTCGCATTTATTACGGAAATTGCCTGTTAATTTATGCTGTAATTACACCTCTCCCCAGTGAAGTGGCTGCAGCACCGCCATCGGCAGGAGAGTATAATTACAGCACTACAAGTAATTATAGGCAGTTTCCATTATAAACGTGGATATGGGAACATATAATGGAAAAGTTGACAGGAAGTGCGCATAGATGCAAGATTTTTAATATATTATATTACTCACCAGTCGGACTTGTATGTTACGAATTGCTTTGTTGCTGGCTGTTGCAGATAATGAATTATCTATCAATTCGGCAAAGGCAAAAGCTGTTTGTTTTTAAAAAATCAGATTAGTTGTGTGTTTGGCTACATTTTGATAAAAATCAATGTTCCAGTAGTTCAACAAGTTTTACAGCAATCAATATACAACAGTATCTCAGTCTAGAATTATTTGCCACCATATTACTCAAATTATATAGTATAAATGATATACTTACGCAAAGGAGTTTGCCCTTCACTGGCATAGTATTCGTACATGCCACTTTTAACCAATGTATCATAGTGAGGAAGAAAGTCAATTCGCTCCTTTGTTGCCGAGGGCAGTATTTGGTCCACTGAGTAAAGTATATACAAGGTGGTGCCATCTTTGACACTTTTATCTAAGGTTGGAAAAAAAAATGCGAAACTGTTTTTGGTTCAACAAAATGTGTAATTATTGATTGTGAAATTGGAATAAAATGTTAAACTTGCCTGACTACCTAAATATTTCCACTAAATAAGCATGGATTCTTTTCATTATGATGTATATTCATGAAGTGATAATAGGACATTGCATGTATTAATTTTTGCTGGGATACAGTACTGCAATTGCTTACTGCTGCACTTTGTCCAAGTGGCTGCTCTTAGTGTATGAGTATAGACAAAGGGTATTACAACCGAGCCCAGTCCTGTCCTCATAAGCTGACTGAAAATGCAGGGGCCTAGATATAGTGGATAGGAATGGCCTATTTCCCTTTGCAGAGGGGTCAACAACCAGGGGGCATAAATTTAAAGTAATTGGTAGAAGGTTTAGAGGGGATTTGAGAGGAAATATTTCACCCAGAGGGGTGTGGGTGTCTGGAATTCACTGCCTGAAAGGGTGGTAGAGGCAGAAACCCTCACCACATTTAAGTAGTATTGGATGTGCACCTGAAGTGCTGTAACCTGCAGAGCTATGGACCTAGTGCTGGAAAGTGGGATTAGACTGGATAGCCGCTTGTTGGCCGGCACAGACATAATGGGCCGAAATGGCCTCCTTCCAAGCTGTAAATTTCTATGCTTTCTCATAGTTTACTAAAATCTCACTGCAAAATATCCATTACTTGAGTTGACATAGTTTGTGTCATTTAGGCCAGATTCAAGCTACATACAGCAAGTACGATACATATGACTTTTGTTCACTCAGCCAGGCAACTGGATGTAAAATTTGACCACTGCATCTCACCAAGAAGAACAATCCGAGTTTCAAGTAAGCTTACCGAAGTTTTGATTTTTGATTTCTTTCCTATTTGTCGTTGTAATTAGAAAGTTCTTTTCCGCAGTAATGTCAAAAGCCTGAAGAAAAACAAAAGCAATGTTAACCGCATGAAAAGTCAGTTTTGCTTGACCAGAGTCCTCTTCATTTTTCAAATGAAATACATCTTCCACACCAACCAAAGAAGTATAGCCAAGTTTGACAGGTTCAGTGAAAACCATACATTGACTATGCACATTAAAAAGTCTTCATGATGCTGTATTTAGGCAATGCCCAGTAAGGTCTACCAATCCACACTGTATGATGTTCAGGATTTACACCTTTGTACCAGTGCACTTACCCGAAATTTAAAAAACAAACTAGTTAACACCAAGTCCCACTCCAAACTATGTTCTTGCAGGAACTGTGAGGAGAAATGGATAGGATCATGGCATATGGATAATGCACATCATTTAAAGCATGAAGACTACCCTAGCAAATAAATTATTTGTTTCATTTCACATCTTGTGTACACCATTGCAGCATACCAATATAGTACGAACTCAAAGGGTGTGTGGGGGGGGGGGGGGGGGAAAGGAGAGCCCTTTGTAGAAGCGATATCAGCTGGTTCAGACTAATATGCCAAAGGTGTTCTCATGTGCAACAATTACACCCAAATACTTTTGAATAAAGGTGTGAGAATTCACTCATACGAAAACCGTACATATGCTATCAATGGGAGCCAGACTGAAAAATGCTTAGGGATTGACTATGAAATCAGCCTTCTCCTGTCGCTGGTGATAATGTAGGCTACACGCAACCAATTGTTTGACTACACAGTAAGGGCCCTGTAAAGCATCGACATAGTGGAAACAATGTTACAGTTCTGACTCAAATAATTGGGCAACAATTTCTCAACTCAAACAGCAATAATCATGGGTGATTTTAATCTTCATATTGATTGGACAAAGCAAATTGGCCAAGGTAGCCTTGAGGAAGAGTTCATAGAGTTTATCTGGGATAGTTTCCTTGAACAGTTTCCGATAGTTGCGGAATCAACCAGGGAGCAGGCTATCTTGGATCTGGTATCATGTATAAGGATTAATAAATGATCTCGTAGTAAAGGATCCTCGAGGAATGAGTGACCATAACATGGTTGAATTTCAAATTCAGTTGGAGGGTGAGAAAGTTGGGTCTCAAACCAGTGTTCCAAACACAAATAAAGGAGACTGCAAAGTATGAGGGCAGAGTTGGCTAAAGTGGACTGGGAAAATAGATTAAAGTATGGGTCGGTTGATGAGCAGTGGCAGACATTTAGGGAGATATTTCGTAACTCCCAACAAAAATATATCCCAATGAGAAGGAAAGACTAAGAGAAAGGATAACCATGCGTGGCTAACTAAGGAAATAAGGGATAGTATCAAATTGAAAACAAGGGCATACAATGTGGCCAAGACTAGTGGGAGGCCAGAGAATTGGGAAACTTTTAAAAGCCAGCAGAGAATGACTAAAAAAATGATTGAGAGGGAAGATAGATTGTGAAAGTAAACTAGCACGAAATATAAAAACAGATAGCAAGAGTTTCGACAGGTTCATAAAAAGGAAAAGAGTGGCTATAGTAAATGTTGGTCCCCTAGAGGATGAGACTGGGGTATTAATAATGGAGAACGTGGAAATGGCAGAGACGTTGAACAAATATTTTGTATCAGTTTTCATGGTAGAACACACTAAAAACATAACAATAGTGGATAATTAAGGGACAATTGGGTGGGAGAAGGGAGAAATGGCAGACATTTAAATAGCACACGGATGAACTACAACAATTGTACATCCCTGTGTGGCGTAAGAATAAAAAAGGGAAGGTGGCTCAACCGTGGCTAACAAGGGAAATTAAGGAAAGTGTTAAATCCAAGGAAGAGACAGATAAATTGGCCAGAAAAAGCAGCAAACCCGAAGACTGGGAGAAATTTAGAATTCAGCAGAGGAGGACTGGTTAGAGAGGGAAATTCTCCCCTAGAGCAAAGGCACCTGTAGCACAATGTTAGAATTAAATGTGTGTGTAAAATGTATAAAGATGGCTGCTCGTGGTTCAGCAAAGCCCCAAAGGATTTTAGCCAGCAGAAAAGAGGCTGCATTCTTAGTTATTGATAACTGCTGTGTTTCTCACGCAGGGATATACATGAACTTCGCAGATGTTCCCAATCAGCGGGCTAACAGGCCTCCTAGGAGACGTCCTGGTCCATGCAAGAACAATACGACTCTAACAGGATTAAGGTAAGGAGACTACCCAAGGACAGTAAGATAGGGCGGGGGAGCCTGGACCATTTTATGAGTAACTCTTAGCAACACATCTCTTGGCAACACATGAGCCACCTAATCTTGAGACTAACTCTAATGGTCTAATTGAATCTATATGTAATCTATAATCAATATGATTGGATAGTGTCTGGCCGAAATGGGCTGATGTAACTGTAGTAAACTGTTGTAAAACATATAAAAATCCATGAAATCCTTTGTTCTATGGAGAGAAGCGTCTGAATCGTCCAGTGGCTTCACCTCCCCGCCGGCGTAATAAACCGTTTTGACATTTGGAACCAATCCAGAGCGACGAGTGATTCTTGGAGAGTACATTTGCGCTAACAATGGCGTCACGAACAGGATATTGCAGAGGCCATTGGGACACCCCTGGAGAATCCGAGTGAGTATAAATCCCGGGGGGGAAGGGATCAGGTGGCGTCTGGAGGCTGACGCAATATCCGACCTGTAAGGAGAGTCGGACCAACCGGCAAAACGGTGGTAGTTTGTAGTTAAGGAGGCGTAGAGCACTGCGGGAATTGCTTAAATGTGTTTTAAGAATTGCGCGAGTTTGTGTAATAGCAGATTCGTAACCTGACAGTAGCTAGAAAACGGTCTGCTACAAGTCACGCTAGTGCAGGCAGACCGCTGAGAGTAAGGTGTTCCACTACAAGTCATGCTGGTGTAGGCGGACCTCAGAGTGGATCTTAGCGAGCTACCCAAACTAAATCTGAGTTAGAGACAGCATCCTACAAGTCATGCTAGTGCAGGCGGACCGCTGAGAGTAGGGTGTCCTACCGCAAGTCACGCTGATGCAGGCAGACCGCTGAGAGTTAGACCTCTAACTAACTGTCCCCAATACTAAATATGGCCAATATAACAACTTAACTCAAGTGGGGACCCAAAGGGTCCCTTACCCACCACTTGGCGGAGAAACAGAAAAAGATGATAAGTCGAATGATTACATCAGGTTGGAAACCCCACGACTCCCTGGAGGATCAGCAAGAGTGGTGGAAACAGGAAAGGAAAGATAAAGATGAAAAGGCCTTGGTCCTGATCCTTCAGACCCATGTAATATTGACAGAGAAAGTAAATCAATCATGTATTAATATTAATTTATTTAAAAAAAACCTGATAGTTACTATCTTAAGGGATGTATGGATCCAAAAATAGAGCCGGCCAAATAATAAGCTTTGTTGAATAAGGGAGACTTTTGTGAATGCCTGTCTTTGAGTGAGAGTGCTTGTGTAAAATTTTTGACTGCGGAATGAATGAAAGCCTGTTTGGAAAAGTGGAGGAGCTGTCTATCTGTTTTAACTCCACCCACTTTTTCAGACAGAGTGAAAGTTTTTTTTAACCCTTTGTAGTGTTGTCCTGTATGTAGGAAGTTTTAAGTTAGAAACGCAGGAGTGGATTTATTCAGAAGTTACGGAGCTAGGAAATGCCCAAAGGATATAGGTTTGTTGAGCAAAAGATAAAAAATACATGGTCCTGGTGCTTTAAAAAAAAAAAAACTATTATTTGACACGCTCACTTACTTGTCAAAAGAAAACACGCAATCATTAATTACTTTGGGTTGAAAGACATAAATTTAGTCTAGGAATGAGATAAAGAATGCCTTTTTAAAAAAGGGCCTGCATGGGTCTCGAGGTTGCGGGCTGGAGAAGTACGCTCCCATTTTCCTTTGTGTAAAACCTTGACGCGAAAGCTTCTAGCTCAGTAAAAAGAGTTTTAAATAAAAGATTGGCATTACAAAATTTGAATTGGGATTTTGAGATATTAAGAGAAGGCATAGCATAATACTGAGATAGATTCAAACTAAAAAATGTTAAATTAAATTTGATGTTAAAACGGCAAGCTTTAGCAGTTTAGAAAAAAGGACATTGTAACGGCCTTGAAACTGGAACATTTGCGATAATGAAAAGCAGCCCTCAGCCTATATTCTGGACTCCGTTCTAGTTATGGAAAAGACGAAAAAAAGATAAAGACGCAACCTTGAAAGAAAACAAACTGAACGAATTTGAAAGAAAAAGGGTCTTCGATTAACAAATTTACGGAGACCCGAGCCCTCCGTGTAAAATACAAAACCTAATTTGAAGAAAGGACATCTGAAAAAAGAGAGACGTAACATACTAAATACTAGTTGATATTGGCTGTGAAAGAGATATTGGTTTAATTTTAAATTACGAGACAGTTTCACTGCAGTTTGAAAAGATTTGCCCGTTAAAAAAAATCCGAAATGTTGGAATGTATACAGCTTGTGTGAAAATTGGATTTCAGTAAACAAAATAGCTATTAAAAGTGTATGGTCTCGTTTTAAAGCAATTAAAAAAAAACGTTGGCAAGTACTTGAATTAGAAGTTAAGAAAAAATTGGAGTTTAATCTAAAATGCTGTCTTTCCTGATGAGAAGATTTTTATTATGACAGCTTTACTAATGATTTCTACGGTTTTAGCAGACTCCTAATTTCTAAGCAAGTTTTGAAGGCACAAAGACTTGGGGGGAAAAAAATTTGGATGATTACGCGAAGTCATGTAATGACATCAGGCCTTCTTACAAACCTGTAAAGGAGTTCACCCTTTCCATTGACATTATTAATTTGAATTTCTTAATAGAATAAAGACTCACCTGACAGATAAAGGAAATGGTGGGATAGTCAGGATAAAAAAATAAAATACAACTGGCCTATGTAATAATACTTGCCTGATACAATAAAGAAATAGATACTCAAACAAAACAAATTCAAGAGTTAAAAGCGGAGATAAATAAGCTGAAAGAGATTTTTTTTTAAAACGAGACCAGACGGATAGTGCAGTGCGCAGCCATAATACCATCACCTATGGCAATAGAGCCAATGTACCCCACGGTGGGGAGTCCACAAACCCAACCTAACCCTTACCTCCGATTTCACAGAGTGACCTCGACATGCATGGATAAAAGATGAGTAGACTAGAACCTAACACCTAGTGATGACCAGGATCGGTTTAAAATTTGCAGATAAAACACCCACCAAGCTGGAATCACAGTGGCCACTTCAGCTCTGCAGCATGATACTTGGGAAGGCGACACTCATACAAGCATCAGATAACCCGGATGGACTACGGAGGATGCAGCAAATGCAGGAAAGACATACTTACCCGAATTACGGGATCGTGTTTAATTTAACTGATAGAATATGTATCCCAGCAGCCAAGGACTGGAGCAAGGACAGAACTTATTTTAACAATGTTAAGCATGGAATTGTGCCTGTTCTGATCAATATTTCAGGCATACAAATGCCGGAATGTGGTACTGAACAGGCAAGGAAGATGTATAGTGTATTAAGTAAGGTTGTAATGCAGCAGGCTGCCAATCCCATGGGTGCCAGTAGGTTCCGAAAACAAGAGCAGGTGCATAGGCATAAGAGCGGAAAAATCAATGACGCTGCTACCGGCTTTAATACAGGGACTTCCATAGTAGACTCACTGGATATACAAAGGCTGAATGAAAAGGTGGAACAACTTAAAGGGGTGATGAGGGAACTACTAGAGCTGGCAGAGCAGAATCAGAAAGACCAAGCCGACTTAGGAAGGGAAGGCATGGAGATACAGTTAGATGGAATTTCAGCAATCGAGACACATGCCAAAACAATTAATCGTCTAATTGACAGAGAAAAGGAAGATGCCGGAAAGCTCCGACAAGGGCAACTCAATCGTGCTTATGGTTTGTGGATGGTAGGACAGATACGTCACAGCCAAGGGGGTAAGTGATTGGCTGATGATTGGTGAGTAGTTTTTCTTTTTTCTCTTCTATAACAGTGAGTAAACTTTAGCATTGTTGTTGCCAATTTAAGTGTGTCTCAGGGTTAAGTCATGGCAGGAGAGCTTGGTCACGTGATATGCTCCTCCTGTACCATGTGGGAACTCAAGGACACTTCCGGTGTCCCTGACGACTACGTGTGTGGGAAATGTATCCGCCTCCAGCTCCTGACAGACCGCGTTGTGAAATTGGAGCCAAGAGTGGATGCACTCTGGAGCATCCACGATGCTGAGAATGATGTGAATAGCACGTTTAGTGAGTTGGTCTTACCGCAGGTGAAGGGTCCACAGCCAGCTAGGGAATGGAAGACCAGCAGGAAGAGCAGTGCAAGGAAGCTGGTGCAGGGGTCCCCTGCGGTCATCCCCCTGCAAAACAGATACACCGTTTTGAGTACTGTTGAGGGGGATGACTCATCAGGGGTGGGCAGCAGCAGCTATATTCATGGCACCGTGGCTGGCTCTGCTGCACAGGAGGGCAGGAAAAAGAGTGGGAGAGCGATAGTGATAGGGTATTCGATTGTATGGGGAATAGATAGGCGTTTCTGCGGCCGCAACCGAGACTCCAGGATGGTATGTTGCCTCCCTGGTGCAAGGGTCAAGGATGTCTCGGAGCGGGTGCAGGACATTCAGAAAAGGGAGGGTGAACAGCCAGTTGTCGTGGTGCACATTGGTACCAACGATATAGGTAAAAAAAGGGATGAGGTCCTACGAGACGAATTTAAGGAGCTAGGAAGTAAATTAAAACGTAGGACCTCAAAAGTAGTAATCTCAGGAATGCTACCAGTGCCACGTGCTAGTCAGAGTAGGAATCGCAGGATAGCTCAGATGAATACGTGGCTTGAGCAGTGGTGCAGCAGGAAGGGATTCAAATTCCTGGGGCATTGGAACCGGTTCTGGGGGAGGTGGGACCAGTACAAACCGGACGGTCTGCACCTAGGCAGGACCAGAACCAATGCCCTAGGGGGAGTGTTTGCTGGTGCTGTTGGGGAGGAGTTAAACTAATATGGCAGGGGGATGGGAACCAATACAGGGAGACAGAGGGAAACAAAGGGAAACAAAAAGGAGACAAAAGCAAAAGACAGAAAGGAGATGAGTAAAAGTGGAGGGCAGAGAAACCCAAGGCAAAAAACAAAAAGGGCCACTGAATGTAAATGGGCTGCAGGAGGATCAAAACTAAAAATCATGGTTTAAAAACGAGTATTAAAACACTCTACCTAAACGCATGCAGCATTCGAAATAAAGTAAATGAGTTGACAGCACAAATCATTACAAATGGGTATAATTTGGTGGCCATTACAGAAACATAGTTGCAGGGGGGCCAAGACTGGGAATTAAACATACAGGGGTATCTGACGATTCGGAAAGATAGACAAGAAGGGAAAGAAGGTGGGGTAGCTCTGTTAATAAAGGATGATATCAGGGCAGTTGAGAGAGACGATATTGGCTCTATTGAACAAAATGTTGAATCATTGTGGGTGGAGATTAGAGATAGTAAGGGGAAAAAGTCACTGGTGGGTGTAGTTTATAGGCCCCCAAATAATAACTTCACGGTGGGGCGGGCAATAATCAAGGGAATAATGGAGGCATGTGAAAAAGGAACGGCAGTAATCATGGGGGATTTTAACCTACATATCGATTGGTTAAATCAAATCGCACGGGGTAGCCTTGAGGAGGAATTCATAGAATGCATACGGGATTGTTTCTTAGAACAGTATGTAACAGAACCTACAAGGGAGCAAGCGATCTTAGATCTGGTCCTGTGTAATGAGGCAGGAAAAATAAACGATCTCCTAATAAAAGATCCTCTCGGAATGAGTGATCACAGTATGGTTGAATTTGTAATACAGATTGACAGTGAGGAAGTTGTGTCAGAAACGAGCGTACTATGCTTAAACAAAGGGGACTACAGTGGGATGAGGGAAGAGTTGGCTAAATAGACTGGAAACACAGACTAAACGGTGGCACAATTGAGGAACAGTGGAGGACTTTTAAGAGCTCTTTCATAGTGCTCAACAAAAATATATTCCAGTGAAAAAGAAGGGAGGTAAGAGAAGGGATAACCAGCCGTGGATAACCAAGGAAATAAAGGAGAGTATCAAATTAAAAACCAATGCGTATAAGGTGGCCAAGGTTAGTGGGAAAATAGAAGATTGCTGTCGTTTAAAATTTTCCCAAAGAATGACTAAGAAAGCAACAAAGAAAGGAAAGATAGATTACGAAGGTAAACTTGCGCAAAACATAAAAACAGATAGTAAAAGCTTTTACAGATATATAAAACGGAAAAGAGTGACTAAAGTAAATGTTGGTTCCTTAGAAGATGAGAAAGGGGATTTAATAATGGGAAATGTGGAAATGGCTGAGACCTTAAACAATTATTTTGCTTCGGTCTTCACAGTGGAAGACACAGAAACCATGCCAGAAATTGCTGGTCACAGGAATGTGGGAAGGGAGGACCTTGAGACAATCACTATCACTAGGGGGGTAGTGCTGAACAGGCTAATGGGACTCAAGGTAGACAAGTCCCCTGGTCCTGATGAAATGCATCCCAGGGTATTAAAAGAGATGATGGAAGTTATAGTAGATGCATTCGTTATAATCAAAATTCTCTGGACTCTGGGGAGGTACCAGCGGATTGGAAAGCAGCTAATGTAACGCCTCTGTTTAAAAAAGGGGGCAGACAAAAGGCAGGTAACTATAGGCAGGTTAGTTTAACATCTGTAGTGGGGAAAATGCTTGAAACTATCATTAAGGAAGAAATAGCGGGACATCTAGATAGGAATAGTGCAATCAAGCAGACACAGCATGGATTCATGAAGGGGAAATCATGTTTAACTAATTTACTGGAATTTTTTGAGGATATAATGAGTATGGTGGATAGAGCTATACCGATGGATGTGGTGTATTTAGATTTTCAAAAGGCATTCGATAAGGTGCCACACAAAAGGTTACTGCAGAAGATAAAGGTACGCGGAGTCAGTGGAAATGTATTAGCATGGATAGAGAATTGGCTGGCGAACAGAAAGCAGAGTCGGGATAAATGGGTCCTTTTCGGGTTGGAAATCGGTGGTTAGTGGTGTGCCACAGGGATCGGTGCTGGGACCACAACTGTTTAAAATATACATAGATGACCTGGAAGAGGGGACAGAGTGTAGTGTAACAAAATTTGCAGATGACACAAAGATTAGTGGGAAAGCGGGTTGTATAGAGGGCAGAGAGAGGCTGCAATGAGATTTAGATAGGTTAAGTGAATGGGCTAAGGCTTGGCAGATGGAATACAATGTCAGAAAGTGTGAGGTCATCCACCTTGGGAAAAAAAACAGTAAAAGGGAATATTATTTGAATGGGGAGAAATTACAACATGCTGCGGTGCAGAGGGACCTGGGGGTCCTTGTGCATGAAACTCTTTTAGAGTCTACCTGCAAAACATAAAACATTTCCTTGTGCATGAATCCTAAAAAGTTAGTTTGCAGGTGCAACAGGTAATCAGGAAGGCGAATGGAATGTTGGCCTTCATTGCAAAAGGGATGGAGTACAAAAGCAGGGAAGTCCTTCTGCAATTGTACAGGGTATTGGTGAGGCCGCACCTGGAGTACTGCGTGCAGTTTTGGTCACCTTACTTAAGGAAGGATATACTAGCTTTGGAGGGGGTACAGAGACGATTCACGAGGCTGATTCCGGAGATGAGGGGGTTACCTAATGATGATAGATTGAGTAGACTTGGTCTTTACTCGTTGGAGTTCAGAAGGATGAGGGGTGATCTTATAGAAACATTTAACATAATGAAAGGGATAGACAAGATTGAGGCAGAGAGGTTGTTTCCACTGGTCGGGGAGACTAGAACTAGGGGGCACAGCCTCAAAATACGGGGGAGTCAATTTAAAACCGAGTTGAGAAGGAATTTCTTCTCCCAGAGGGTTGTGAATCTGTGGAATTCTCTGCCCAAGGAAGCAGTTGAGGCTAGCTCATTGAATGTATTCAAGTCACAGATAGATAGATTTTTAACCAATAAGGGAATTAAGGGTTATGGGGAGCGGGCGTGTAAGTGGAGCTGAGTCCACGGCCAGATCAGCCATGATCTTGTTGAATGGCGGAGCAGGCTCGGGGGGCTAGATGGCCGACTCCTGTTCCTAATTCTTATGTTCTTATGTTCGATCAGATCCAAAGGGGGGAGGTACCAAACTGGATAGACAGCTCACATCTGGCTCAGCTAGCCAAGCTGAAGGGGACACTGGATAACTGCACTCTGAAGGGACTAACCAGAGTATACCCAGCAATCCCAAACTGCCAAATGGGCACAGCCGCAGGAGTGGCTATTGTCTTGATGATCCCTATAGTCACACGAGACTCAGGTCAATTTCCCCTTTATCAACTGGAGAATATCGGGGTCGTACGTGACAATGCCTCCCTCCGTTACTATTTAACCGCAGACTCCGTTATCCGTAGAGATAACACGCTATACGGCGTCTCCCTGACAGGGTGCAAACAAAGGGGCGAGATCACGGTGTGCCCCCACCCGGTGGGACAGGGAGAGTTAGACGAGTGTGGTTTTAATCGAACCGATGGGTGCGTTTTGGAAATAGTACCTGCCCCTACACATTTTGTTCGGGCTGGGTACGGAGGGAAAGGGAGATACTGTGTCTCCACCACGGAACACTCATAGCAGTATAACGGCTTGCAACACCAGATCCTGCAACCAAGCTTCTGCTTCACACCCCTGCGACCCGTTACTATAGGGCAAGCCCACATTATCCAAGTTAGACGGCGAGGTACCGAGATCACTGACGCCACTGATCAGCTCCATGATCACCTGCAGGACTATGACGAGCCAGAACAGGCCTCTATTCCCCATACAGCTAGTCCTAACATTAGCATGGGGAGTCATGGCTTGCCGGTCCTGCAGATATTATGCACAACAATGGAGGTTTAACACCAGAGCTCAGATAAGGAAGGAAGTTGGCGTGACAGGCGAAAGGGGCGATTTGAACTATATTAATTTGATCTAAAACAACTGGGATGTAAGGGTCGAAAATCCACAGCCGCATTTGAAACACCCTAAGGACAAGAAATCTAACATGGGATCGTTCCATACACTAAATGAACATTTTTGGCCAAGTAAAAGCAGGCTGGGAAAACGTGTGGGCGGATATAGACATTGTGGACGGATACAGACATTGTGGAGTATGGTTCACAAGCGAGACAGAGGCACTGGCCAATGGGGGAAAAGTGCATTCTGGCAGGCCAATCAGGGGTCGAGTCGGGCCTGAAGCGGGGAAATCTTCAACCAATAAGGACTCCCCGGCCCAGTTTGAAAATGACTTCCCCCCCCCCCCCCCCCCAATCAAACTATGAATGTGGGCCATCATCTACCTAATTGATATGGACAATGGCCCTGGGATCATTGCAGGAATGGCCCACTGACTCCCAGGACTATAACAAAGGACCTACAGACTTTCAGGCACCAATGTGCTTCGTAACAATACCCTTGTCCTGACACTTGCGTGTACCTGTGACATCTTCTCATTAAATATTCAAAGCTATCTCCCCGCCCAAACTTACACAATGGACCACCCACTGGGTTTGAGCGCGAAAAGGCCAGAACAGAATTGAATACAAATATAGGACACAGAACCATCAGAAAGTTGGCAGAGTTCACAGGGGAGGAAAGGTGTAGAGAAAAACACTTGCAGAAAGGTGAAGAAAAACAGTTGTGTGAAAAGACTTGCAGAAGTGGGTGGAGAAGAACTGGGAGAACAGAGATTGGAAAAAGTGTGTGGAGAAAAGGCTGCTGGCTGCTGGAGGGAGAATGCAGCTGGAGCAGTACGAAAAACAGTTTGGGGTCAGTTCTTGAAAGGGCTATTGGCTGCTGGAGGGAAAGGAGCGGAGAGAGTTTTGCAAACTTTGATTTTGGTCGAGACTAAAACCCCACGAGCTAACCTCCTGGTTGGTAAGTGGCAGCAGGTGCTGCTGTTAGCCCTGAACACACTGGACAGGACGAGAATAGCCGAAGCATCAGGCTGGGGCACGCAGAGCAGTGCAGACCTGGACACCTGGTTCAATAACCTGGATTCACAGCTGTAGTCTGACGATAACCGAGAGGCAGATAGAAGAAACCGACGCAACATCGAGGAGGAAAACCGAACAACAACGAAAAACCCACCCCAGAGGGACCCCGAGCTGAAATAAGTGACTCCAGAACCCCGGAGTTGATAGGATTGTGAGTATAGCCCAAACCCCCTCACAGACTTAATTTAGGATAGGAATTGGTAGGAAGGGTGGGAGTGGGAGGTGTGGTTGTGTGTGAGTGGGATGTTTTAACCTCTTGTTTTCCCCTTCCCTGTTGCGAGATTTTTCGGTTTGTTGAATGAGATTTTGCCATTACTGCTATTTTATGACCTCTTCCTATGCCCTCTATCTTTGTGTTTGCTATTCTAAATAAACAACATTAGCCATTTTGTACTCTTATCCACTGTGTCTGGTGCCTCATTACTCACCCATCCTCATAAATCCCACGTACAGAACCCAAGGGGAGTGTGGATTCAAACCCACACCCCAAGCTCCCCTTACAGGGACTCCCGAAATTGCGTGACTGGCCAGCACGTTGAAGCAGGGAGTACCGGGTGGTACACAAACATAATATAATATAAATTAGTGCCGGTTTCAGGGGGCTAGGACTAGGCCCTTTACCAAAAGGGGGGAATGTTAGAGGGGGAAATTCTCCCCGAGAGCAAAGGCACCTGTAGCACAATGTTAGAATTAAATGTGTGTGTAAAATGTATAAAGATGGCTGCTCGTGGTTCAGCGAAGCACCAAGGGATTTTAGCCAGCAGAAAAGAGACTGCATTCTTAGTTACTGATAACTGCTGTGTTTCTCACGCAGGGATATACATGAACTTCGCAGATGTTCCCAATCAGCAGGCTAACAGGCCTTAGACGAGACATCCTGGTCCATGTTAGAACAATACGACTCTGTAACAGGACTAAGATAAGGAGACTACCCAAGGACAGTAATATGGGGGTGGTGGGCCTGGACCATGTTATGAGTAACTCTAAGCAACACATCTTTTGGCAACACATCTCTTGGCAACACATGAGCCACCTAGCGTTTAGAGACTAACTCTAATGGTCTAAATGAATCTGTATGTAATCTATGATCAATATGATTGGATAGTGTCTGGCCGAAATGGGCTGATGTAACTGTAGTAATCTGTTGTAAAACATATAAAAATCCATGAAATCCTTTGTTCTGTGGAGAGAAGTGCCTGAATCGTCCAGTGGCTTCATCTCCCCGCCGGCGTAATAAACCGTTTTTTGACGTTTGGAACCGACCCAGATTGACGAGTGATTCTTGGAGGGTACATTTGCGCTAACAAGGACTAAGGGTTTAATTAGATGGGGGGAAATAGAGTATGAAAGTAATCTTGCAGAGAACATAAAAACTGACTGCAAAAGCTTCTATAAATATGTGAAGAGAAAAAGATTAGCGAAGACTAATGTAGGTCCCTTGCAGTCAGAATCAAGTGAATTAATAATGGGGAACAAGGAAATGGAAGATCAATGGAATAAATACTTTGGTTCGGTCTTCAATAAGGAACACACGAATAACCTCCCGAAAATACTAGGGTCGCGAGAAGGGGGAACTGAGGGAAATCCTTATTAGTCAGGAAACGGTGTTAGGGATACTGAAGGGACTGAAGGCCGATAAATCCCCAGGGCCTGATAGTATGCATCCCAGAGTATTTAAGGAAGTGGCTCTAGAAATAGTAGATGCATTGGTGGGTCATTTTCCAACATTCCATGGACTCTGGTTCAGTTCCTATGGATTGGAGGGTAGCTAATATAACCCAACTTTTTAAAAAAGGAGGCCGGTTAGCCTGACAGCAGTGGTGGAGAAACTGCTGGAATCATTATTAAAGATGTAACAGCAGCGCATTTGGAAAGCAGTTACAGGATCGGTCCAAGTCAGCATGGATTTATGAAAGGGAAATCATGCTTGACAAATCTTCTGGAATTTTTTGAGGATGTAACTAGTAGAGTGGATAAGGGAGAACCAGTGGATGTGGCGTATTTGGACTTTCAAAATGCTTTTAACAAGGTCCCACACAAGAGATTAGTGTGCAAAATTAAGGCACATGGTATTGGGGGTAATGTATTAACGTGGATAGAGAACTGGTTGGCAGACAGGAAGCAAAAAGTGGGAATAAATGGGTCCTTTTCAGAATGGCAGACAGTGACTAGTGGGGTGCCGCAGGGCTCAGTGCTGGGACCCCAGCTATTTACAATATACATTAATGATTTAGACAAAGGAATCTAATGCAATATCTCCAAGTTTGTAGATGACACTAAGTTGGGTGGCAGTGCGAACTGTGAGGAGGATGCTAGGAGGCTGCAGGGGGACTTGGGACAGGTTAGGTGAATGGGCAAATACATGGCAGATGCAGTATAATGTGGATAAGTGTGAGGTTATCCACTTTGTTTGCAACAACAGGATGGCAGATTATTATCTGAATGGTGACAGATTAGTAAAAGGGGAGGTGCAACGAGAGCTGGGTGTCATGGTACATCAGTCATTGAAGGTAGACATGCAAGTACAGCAGGCAGTAAAGAAAGCAAATGGCATGCTGGCCTTCATAGCATGGGGATTTGAGTATAGGAGCAGGCAGGTCTTACTGCAGTTGTACAGGGCCTTGGTGAGGCCACACCTGGAGTATTGGTCTCCTAATCTGAGGAAGGACATTCTTGCTATTGAGGGAGTGCAGCGAAGGTTCACCAGACTGATTCCCAGGATGACAGGTCTCACATATGAAGAAAGACTGGATTGACTAGGCTTATATTCACTGGAATTTAGAAGAATGAGAGGGGATCTCACATAAATTTCTGACGGGATTGGACAGGTTAGATGCAGGAAGAATGGAGAGGATAGGCGGGAGTTCGAGGTGCGTGGTGAGGCCTATAAAGGCCAGCGGCAGATCGGAGGCGGCGGCTGAGGAGAGGCGGGAGTTCAAGGTGCGTGGTGAGGCTAAAAAGGCCAGCGGCAGATCGGAGACGGCGACTGAGGAGGCAGGAGTTCGAGTTGCGTGGCGAGGCCTATAAAGGCCAGCTGCAGCAGCGAGGCAAAAAAGTAGAAAGAAATCGAAAGGTGACTTCACAGCCAAGGGGTAAGTGATTGACTGGTGATTGGTAAGTAGCTTTTCTTTTTCTTTTCTATTTCAGTAAGTAACCTTTAGCATTGTTGTTGCCAAATTAAGTTAATCGAGGGGTTAAGTCATTGCAGGAGAGATTGGACACATGTTATGCTCCTCCTGTACCATGTGGGAAATCAGGGACACCTCCGATGTCCCCGACGACTACGTGTGCGGGAAGTGCATCCGCCTCCAGCTCCTGACGGACCGCGTTGTGGAACTGCAGCTGCGGGTGGATTCACTCTGGAGCATGCACGATGCTGAGAATGATGTGAATAGCACATTTAGTGAATTGGTCTTACCGCAGGTAAAGGGTCCACAGCCAGATAGGGAATGGAAGAGCAGTGCAACGAAGGTAGTGCAGGGGCCTCCTGCGGTCATCCCCCTGCAAAACAGATACGCCGCTTTGGGTACTGTTGAGGGAGATGACTCATCAGGGGAGAGCAGCAGCAGCCAGGTTCATGGCACCATGGCTGGCTCTGCTGCACAGGAGGGCAGGAAAAAGTGGGGGAGAGCGATAGCGATAGGGGATTCGATTGTAAGGGGAATAGATAGGCGTTTCTGCGGCCGGAACCGAGACTCCAAGATGGTATGTTGCCTTCCTGGTGCAAGGGTCAAGGATGTCTCGGAGCGGGTGCTGGACATTCTGAAAAGGGAGGCTGAACAGCCAGTTGTCGTGGTGCACATAGGTACCAACGATATAGGTAAAAAAACAGGATGAGGTCCTACTAGCCGAATATAGGGAGCTAGGAGTTAAATTAAAAGGTAGGACCTCAAAAGTAGTAATCTCAGGATTGCTACCAGTGCCACGTGCTAATCAGAGTAGGAATCGCAGGATAGCTCAGATGAATACATGGCTTGAGCAGTGGTGCAGAAGGGAGGGATTCAAATTCCTGGGACATTGAAACCGGTTCTAGGGGAGGTGGGACCAGAACAAACCGAACGGTCTGCACCTGGGTAGGGCCGGAACCAATGTTATAGGGGGAGTGTTTGCTACTGCTGTTTGGGAGGAGTTAAACTAATATGGCAGGGGGATGGGAACCTATGTAGGGAGACAGAAGGGAATAAAATGGAGACAAAAGCAAAAGATAGAAAGGAGAATAATAAAAGTGGAGGGCAGAGAAACCCAAGACAAAAAACAAAAAGGGCTACTTTACAGCAGAATTCTAAAGGGTCAAAGTGTGTTAAAAAGATAAGCCTGAAGGCTCTGTGCCTCAATGCGAGGAGTATTCGGAATAAGGTGGATGAATTAACTGCACAGATAGCAGTTAACAGGTATGATGTGATTGGCATCACGGGGACATGGCTCCAGGGTGACCAAGGCTGGGAACTCAACATCCAGAGATATTCAGCATTCAGGAAGGATAGACAGAAAGGAAAAGGAGGCAGGGTGGCGTTGCTGGTTAAAGAGGGAATTAATGCAATTGTAAGGAAGGAAATTAGCTTGGATGATGTGGAATCGTTATGGGTGGTGCTACGGAATACCAAAGGGCAGAAAACTCTAGTGGGAGTTGTGTACAGGCCACCAAATAGTAGAAGTGAGGTTGGGGACAGCATCAAACAAGAAATAAGGGATGTGTGCAATAAAGGTACAGCAGCATTCATGGGCGACTTTAAGACTTTAATCTACATATTGATTGGGCTAACCTAACTGGTAGCAATGCGGTGGAGGAGGATTTCCTAGAGTGTATTAGGGATGGTTTTCTAGACCAATATGTCGAGGAGCCAACCAGAGAGCTGGCCATCCTATACTGGGAGATGTTTAATGAGAAGGGACTAATTAGCAATCTTGAGGCCCCTTGGGGATGAGCGACCATAATATGGTAGAATTCTTTATTAAGATGGAGAGTGACAAAGTTAATTCAGAAACTCGGGTCCTGAACCTAAGGAAAGATAACTTTGATGGTATGAGGCGCAAATTGGCTAGATTAGACTGGCAAATGATACTTAAATGTTGACGGTGGATAGGCAATGGCAAACCTTTAAAGATCACCTGGATGATCTTCAACAATTCTACATCCCTGTCTGGAGTAAAAATAAAACGGGGAAAGTGGCCCAACCGTGGCTAACAAGGAAAATGAAGGATAGTGTTAAATCCAAGGAAGAGGCATACAAATTAGCCAGAAAAAGTAGCGAGGCAGAGGACTGGGAGAAATTTAGAATACAGCAGAGGAGGACAAAGGGATTAATTAAGGGGAGGAAAATAGAATACGAGAGGAAGCTTGCCGGAAACATAAAAACTGACTGCAAAAGTTTCTATAGATATGTGAAGAGAAAAAGATTAGAAAAGACAAACGTAGGTCCCTTGCAGTTGGATTCAGGTGAATTTATAATGGGGAACAAAGAAATGGCAGACCAATTGAACAAGTATTTTGGTTCTGTCTTCACAAAGGAAGACACAAATAACCTTCCGGATGTACTAGGGGTCCGAAGGTCCAGTGAGAAGGAGGAACTGAAGGATATCCTTAAAAGGCGGGAAATTGTGTTCGGGAAATTGACGGGATTGAAGGCCGATAAATCCCCAGGGCCTGATAGTCTGCATCCCAGAGTACTTAAGGAAGTGGCCCTAGAAATAGTGGATGCATTGATGATAATTTTCCAACAGTCTATTGACTCTGGATCAGTTCCTATGGACTGGAGGGTTGCTAATGTAACACCACTTTTTAAAAAAAGGGAGAGAAAACGGGTAATTATAGACCAGTTAGCCTGACATCATAATAGCAACACATTTGGAAAGCAGTGATAGGATTGGTCCAAGTTAGCATGGATTTATGAAGGGGAAATCATGCTTGACAAATCTTCTGGAATTTTTTGAGGATGTAACTAGTAGAGTGGACAGAGGAGAACCAGTGGATGTGATGTATTTGGACTTTCAAAGTGCTTTTGACAAGGTTCCACACAAGAGATTGGTGTGCAAAAATCAAAGCACATGGTATTGGGGGTAATGTAGTGATGTGGATAGAGAACTGATTGGCAGACAGGAAGCAGAGAGTTGGGATTAACTGGTCCTTTGCAGAATGGCAGGCAGTGACTAGTGGAGTGCCGCAGGGCTCGGTGCTGGGACCCCAGCTCTTTACAATATATATTAATGATTTGGATGATGGAATTGAGTGTAATATCTCCAAGTTTGCAGATGACACTAAACTGGGTAGCAGTGTGAGCTGTGAGGAGGACGCTAAGAGGCTGCAGGATGATTTGGACAGGTTAGGCGAGTGGGCAAATACTTGCCAGATGCAGTATAATGTAAATAAATGTGAAGTTATCCACTTTGGAGGCAAAAACACGAAGGCAGATTATTATCTGAATGGCGGAAGATTAGGAAAAGGGGAGGTGCAGCGAGACCTGGGTGTCATGATTCATCAGTCATTGAAGGTTGGCATGCAGGTACAGCAGGCAGTGAAGGCGGCAAATGGTATGTTGGCCTTCATAGCTAGGGGATTTGAATATAGGAGCAGGGAAGTCTTACTGCAGTTGTACAGGGCCTTGGTAAGGCCCCACCTAGAATATTGTGTTCAGTTTTGGTCTCCTAATCTGAGGAAGGACGTTCTTGCTATTGAGGGAGTGCAGCGAAGGTTCACCAAACTGATTCCTGGGATGGCAGGACTGACATATGAGGAGAGACTGGATCGACTGGGCCTGTAGTCACTGGAGTTTAGAAGGATGAGAGAGGATCTCATAGAAACATATAAAATTCTGACGGGACTGGACAGGTTAGATGCAGGAAGAATGTTCCCGATATTGAGGAAGTCCAGAACCAGGGGACATAGTCTAAGGATAAGGGGTAAGCCATTTAGGACCGAGATGAGGAGAAACTTCTTCACTCAGAGAATTATGAACCTGTGGAATTCTCTGCCATAGAAAGTTGAGGCCAGTTCGTTAGCTATATTCAAAAGGGAGTTAGATGTGGCCCTTACGGCTAAAGGGATCAAGGGGTATGGAGAGAAAGCAGGAATGTGGTACTGAAGCTGCATCATCAGCCATGATCTTATTGAATGGTGCTGCAGGCTCGAAGGGCCGAATGGCCTACTCCTGCACCTATTTTCTCTGTTTCTAATACAATCACTATCATTAATGTAGTAGTACTCAGTAAAATAATGGGACTAAAAGCAGACAAGTCCCCTGAAACTGATGGCTTATATTCTAGGGTCTTAAAAGAAGTGGTTGCAGCGATAGTGGATACATTGGTTGTAATCTACCAAAACTCCTTGGATTCTGGGACGGTCGTTGTGAAATGCTGGAGTCCATTATTAAGGAAGCAGTAGCAGGACATTTGGAAAAGCATCAGTCAATCAAGCGGAGTCAGCATAGTTTTATGAAAGGGAAATCATGTTTGACAAATTTGCTGGAGTTCTTTGAGGATACAATGAGCAGGGTGGATAATGGGGAACCAGTGGATGTGGTGTATTTGGATTTCCAGAAGGCATTCGATAAGGTGTCACATAAAAGGTTACTGCACAAGATAAAAGTTCATGGGATGGGGGTAATATATTAGCATAGATAGAGGATTGTCTAACTAACAGAAAACAGTGTCGGGATAAATGGGTCATTTTCCGGTTGGCAAACAGTGATTAGTGGGGTGCCGCAGGGATCAGTGCTGGGTCCTCCACTATTTACAATCGATATTAATGACTTGGATGAAGGGATCGAGTGTAATGTAGCCAAGTCTGCTGATGATACAAAGATGAAAGCAAATTGCAAAAAATCTGCAAAGGGATATAGACAGGCTAAGTGAGTGGGCAAAAATTTGGCAGATGGAGTATAATGTGGGAAAAGTGTGAGGTTATCCGCTTTGGCAGAAAAAAAAACAGAAAAGCAAATTATAATTTAAATGGAGAAAAATTGCAACGTGCTGCTGTACAGAAGGACCTGGGGGTCCTTGTGCATGAAACGCAAAAGGTTAGTATGCAGGTACAGCAAGTAATCAGGAAGGTAAATGGAATGTTGGCCTTTATTGCAAGGGGATAGAGTATAAAAGCAGAGAATTCCTGCTACAACTGTACAGGGTATTGGTAAGGCCACAGCTAGAGTACTGCGTCCAGTTTTGGTCTCCGTATTTAAGGAAGAATATACTTGCATTGGAGGCTGTTCAGAGAAGGTTCACGAGGTTGATTCCAGAGACGAGGGGGTTGACTTATGAAGTTTAGAATAATATCGAAATATATAAGAAATGAGGGGGCTCGACAAGGTGGATGCAGAGAGGATATTTCCCTTCATCGGGGAAACTAAAACTAGGGGACATAGTCTCAAAGTAAGGGGCTGCCCATTTAAAACTGAGATGTGAAGGAATTTTTTATTTCCAAGGGTTGTAAATCTATGGAATTCTCTGCCCCAGAGTTGTGGAGGCTGGGTCATTGAATATATTTAAGACAGATTAGACAGATTTTTGAGCGGTTAAGGGACTAAAGGGTTATGGGGAGCAGGCAGGGAAGTGGAGCTGAGTCCATGATCAGATCAGCCATGATCTTATTAAATGGCGGAGCAGGCTCGAGAAGTCAGGTGGCCTACTCCTGCTCCTATTTATGTTTTTATGTTCAAACAAAAGCAGAAAGACAGCTTAGGTTTAAAAACTTCTAAAATAATTGTCACCATTGCGACCAAACATAGCTGATTTACAATTCAAGGGCAGACAGTGCACTAATTGTGCGAGTCTAAACTAATGCTAAGTGCAGTTTTCCATGCAAGAAAGAAACTCACAAAGAGTGGGTACATTAACTTAAGAATTAAATGTCCGCTTTGGATACCAGTAACAGCCAATGTGAGCACAATTTTCAAATAGTTTGTGGAAAATGGGATACTAATAATGGTTTCCAGTTGTCTTGGTTAATCCTTGACACTGGACCAAGACCTAGTTCCGTCAAGCCAGTGTGGTGGCTGGTGTGCAACAACCACCACACCTTAAATAAATCCATGCACAGGCATCGTCCACCCTTCAATATGTAGTTCAGGACCTGGAATGCCAGGTCCTTCATTGAAACACCTGTGAACTCATCCCTTTTTGGAGTGGAAGCAAGTCATCTTCTATATGAGGGACTGCCTAAGAAGAAGTAATGATGTAAAGACAAATCTGTGGTTAAAGACAGAAATCTCCACAACATGATGGGTGATAGGTACCCTCCATACCCCAGAGGGAGGGCACTGAAGCCAGTTGCTGCCTCATTCAGCTAACTGAGCCTGGATTTTGTGGCAAACTGCAGGAGGCAGTTACCCAGTGAACCACCAGGTCATGGTATCGAAGTTCCACTTACATATTGAGAGGTTAATTGATCGTAACTTGCACATAATTAACAAATTGCTGGAAAACAGTTTGCTTAAAATTGTATCTCTTACTCCCTTGTACTTGCTGACAAATTTGCACAATAATGCTGTGCATCGTTAACAATTATTTTTACAGCAAGATCAGGTCCAAGGTTTTCACTTGTGGGGAGTCCAAAACTAGAAGTCATTAGATCGTCACTAATAAATCCAGTAAGGAATCCAGGAGAAACTTCTTTACTCAACGAGTGGCAAGAATGAAAATTCGCCACCACAGGAGTGGTTGAGGCCAATAGCATAGATGCATTTACGGGGAAGCATGAGGGAAAGGAACATAAGGATATGTTGATTGGCTTAGATGAAATGGGGTGGGAGGAGGTTCAAGTGGAGTATAAACACCAGCATAGACCAGTTGGGCCGAATGGCCTGTTTCTGTGCTGTAAAATGTAATTCTAAGATCCTGAATCTAGGTTTTAGACCAAAATCGAGCAGATTCTTGAGATATTCGAGAATATGTAAAATAGAATTGTGTGTGTGTAGTGGTCTATTTTACACAGAAACAGTAATAGGCCAATTAGTCCTTCAAGCCTGTTCTGCCATTCAATTAGATCATGGCTGATCTGTACCTCAACTCTTTTTACTTGCCTTTGCTCTATATCCCTCAATATCCTTACCTGACAAAATTCTCTAACTGATTTTCTGACCTAGCGTTGCTACACCTTGCTTAGGCTGTAGCTGAAGGGATGTCAGCCCGCCGCTGGAGGGGGGTGATGTCCCGGTCATCTGATTGGAGGCTTACCTGCTCGTCGGGTGTCGTCGTGGATCAAGGACCCCAGTCGTTGTCGCTGATGGGTGGCGTGGTGAAGCCCAAGTTAGGCTCTAACCCGTGGGATTCTCAGGGTTGGGTCTAGAGCAGGGGTTTAAGTGTCCAAGACCCCCTAGCAGGGTCTATTAGGGCTAGTGGAGATTTAGACAGTAAGAGGGGGGAAACATAGAAAATAGGTGCAGGAGTAGACCATTCGGCCCTTCGAGCCTGCATCACCATTCAATAAGATCATGGCTGATCATTCACCTCAGTACCCCTTTCCTGCTTTCTCTCCATACCCCTTGATCCCTTTAGCCGTAAGGGCCATATCTAACTCCTTCTTGAATATATCTAACGAACTGGCCTCAACAACTCTCTGCGGTAGAGAATTCCACAGGTTCATAATTCTGAGTGAAGGTTCTCCTCCTCATCTCGGTCCAAAATGGCTTACCCCTTATCCTTAGATTGTGACCCCTGGTTCTGGACTTCCCCAAAGTCGGGAACATTCTTCCTGCATCTAACCTGTCCAGTCCCCTCAGAATTTTATATGTTTCTATGAGATCCCCTCTCATTCTTCTCAACTCCAGTGAATACAGGCCCAGTCGATCCAGTCTCTCCTCATATGTCAGTCCTGCCATCCCAGGAATCAGTCTAGTGAACCTTCGCTGCACTCCCTCAATAGCAAGAACGTCCTTCCTCAGATTAGGAGACCAAAACTGAACACAATATTCCAGGTGAGGCCTCACCAAGGCCCTGTACAACTGCAGTAAGACTTCCCTGCTCCTATACTCAAATCCCTTAGCTATGAAGGCCAACATACCATTTGCCTTCTTCACCGTCTCCTGTACCTGCATGCCAACTTTCAAATGATTGATGTACCATGACACCCAGGTCTCGTTGCAACTCCCCTTTTCCTAATCTGCTGTCATTCAGATAATATTCTGCCTTCCTGTTTTTGCCACCAAAATGGATAACCTCACATTTATCCACATTATACTGCATTTGCCCACTCACCTAACCTGTCCAAGTCACCCTGCAGCCTCTTAGCATCCTCCTCACAGCTCACACAGCCACCCAGCTTAATGTCATCTGCAAATTTGGAGATATTACACTCAATTCCTTCATCTAAAATCATTGATATATATTGTAAATAGCTGGGGTCCCAGCACTGAGCCCTGCGGCACCCCACTAGTCACTGCCTGCCATTCTGAAATGGACCTGTTTATCCTGACTCTCTGCTTCCTGTCTGCCAACCAGTTCTCTATCCACGTCAATACATTACCCCCAATACCATGTGCTTTAATTTTTCACACCAATCTCTTGTGTGGGACCTTGTCAAAAGCCTTTTGAAAGTCCAAATATACCACATTCACTGGTTCTCCCTTGTCCACTCTGCTAGTTACACCCTCAAAAAATTCTCGAAGATTTGTCAGCCGGGGGTGAGAAGTTGCCGGATGACAGAAGATGGTAGTTGCTCAGCAGGGGAGCTCCCCAGGGAGATACCACCCCGGCGGCCATCTTGTGGTATACAGCAGCAGGCTTACATCCCTCCAGTGGGATCGGGCCTTCTTCCCTCCAGCGGGATTGGGCCTTCTTCCCTCCAGCGGGATCAGGCCTCTCCTCCTCGGCGGCTGGTCGTCTTCTTTCCCACTGGTGACCTGGCCTCTTCTAACTGGTGAGTATCATAGCTGTGACTCTTCCACTCCCTACTGACCTCCCACACAGAGGCCCAGCGGACCACTGACCCTCCCAATGTCTGCCTCCAACCAAGCCTTGGACCACCTACCATCAAGGGCGCTACCCGGAGCCGGGCTTGCGGCCAACATCACGCCATAGGCAATTAGGTTCATACAGCAGTGCCTGGTCTCCAGTCATCTTGGACCCCCATGCCACTAGACCAAGACCTTGCTCAACTAAGCCAGTGTGGTAGCTGGTGTGCAACGGCCACCCCGCGTTAAAAGAACTCACGCACAGGCATCTTCCACTCCGTTAACATGAAGTTCGGGACCTGGACAATTCCAACAGCGACAGGCCGGAACACTGCATCGCTATAGTTGCCCGGGAACTTAGACGGTTTGACATCTGCCTGCCCCACCTGTGGCAGGTACTGTGGCTCTCGTATTGGACTGTTCAGCCACCAAAGGACTCATTCTAAGAGTGGAAGCAAGTCTTCCTAGATTCAGAGGGACTGCCTATGATGATGATGATGATGATGTAGCTGAAACACCTCCCGTTTGCCTATGAATCCCAGTCCTTCGCCTATATCAAATAACAGCATAGCTGAGCTGGCAGACTTTAAGAATGAGGCTCTAATGCAGTGGTTTTCAAACTAAGGTCCGTAGAGACTTTCCAGGGGATCCACCAAAAAAACATTCGGTGATGGAGAGCGCGTCGGCGCGGAGTGGCTGGATCCTACTGAACGGAGCTATAAATGATTACCATGGGGACGGCAGCAGCTTAGAAAAGCTGCAACATACATTCGTGAGGATGAGAAGATCCAGTTATGCTACATTAAGTGGATTGAGGATCTAACAGATGTGTTCAAAATAATGAAAAGAATCATGGGATTAGTTACATTAGTTAGTAAATCAGTAACATGGGATCCTCAATTCAGAAGTTAAGCCTAAACTCAGGATTAGAACTAGAGGCATGAAGGGGGAGACTGGAAGGATTTTTTTCACTTAATGGCTTATTAGGATAGAAAATGTTTACTATAAGTCGCTACTGAATCTGAATCAGCTATATTTGAAAATTAAATGACCACTAAGAAAAATATTAATGCTAAACAAATTAGGAGTAGACAGCTCCAGTGCAGGAACAAACAGCTGAACAGACACGATCGGTTAAATAGTTTCCTTCCAATGCATAATTTCAGTGGTGTATATAGTTATGGAATCTACAACACAGAACACAAGTAAAATAACTGTCATGAAGAAAATAATAACACTAAAGACTGACAAATCCCCAGGACCAGATGGTTTCCATCCCAGGGTTTTAAAGGAAGTAGGTGAGCACATTGCAGATGTCCCAACTATAATTTTCCAAAGTTCTCTCAATTCAGGAACCATTCCTATAAATTGGAAAATTGCACGTTGCTCCACTATTTAATAATGGCGAGAGGGGGAAAAACAGAGAATTATAGACTAGTTAGCCTAACATCTGTTGTCAGAAAAATTATAGAGTCTATAATTAAGGATAGGGTGACTGAACACCTTGAAAATTTTCAGCTGATCAGAGAGCGAGCATGGATTTGTAAAAGGTAGGTCATACCTGACAAACCTGATCGAATTTTTTGATGAGGTGACTAAGTAGTGCATGGTTATGGATATTATTTATATGGACTTCCAGAATGCATTTAATAAAGTCCCACATAAGAGACTGTTAACTAAGGTAGAAGCCCACGGAATTGAGGGCAAATTATTGACCTGGTTAAGAAATTGGCTGAATGGCAGGAGACATGCAGTAGGGATAATGGGCAGCTAATCAAATTGGCAGGATGTGACTGGTGGTGTCCGGCAGGGATCTGTGTTGGGGCCTCAACTATTCACAGCATTTATTAACGATTTGGATGATGGCATGGAAAGTCATATATCCAAATTTGCCGCTGACAAAGATAGGTGGAATTGTCGCTGGTGTAGATTAAAGCATAAAAGAGATATTGACAGATTAAGTCAATGGGCAAAACTGTGGCAAATGGATTTTAATGTAGGCAAATGTGGGATCATCCACTTTGGACCTAAAAAGAATAGAGCAGGGTACTTTCTAAATGGTGAAAAGTTAAAAACAGTGGAGGCCCAAAGAGACTTGAGGGTCCAGGTACATAGATCATTAAAATGTCATGAACAGGTAGAGAAAATCAAAAAAGCTAATGGAATGCTGGCCTTTATATCTAGAGGAGTAGAATACAAGGAGGTAGAAGTTATGCTGCAGCTATACAAAACCCCGGTTAGACCACACCTTGAGTTCTGCGTTTGGGCAACACATCTTAGAAAGGATGTTTTAGCCTAGAAGGGAGTGCAGCATAGGTTTACCAGAATGATACCTGGACTTCAAGGGTTCAGGTACGAGGAGAAATTACACAAATTAGGATTGTATTCCCTAGAATTTAGATGGTCATGGGACGATCTGATCGAAGTTTTCAAGATATTAAGGGGAACAGATAAGGTAGATGGAGAAACTATTTCCGCGAGTTGGAGATTCTAGAACTAGGGGGCAGAATCTAAAAATTAAAGCCAGACTTTTCAGGAGTGAAATTAGGAAAACCCATCATCATAGGCGGTCCCTCGAACGAGGATGACTTGCTTCCACGAGAGTTCACAGATGATTCAATGAAGGACCCGATGTTTCAGTCCTGAACTCCAGTTGAGGGGGTGGAAGATGCCTGTGCCTGAATTTTTTTTATGTGTGGTGACCGTTGCACATCAACCACCACACGGACTTGATAGAGCTAGGCCTTTATGATATGTGAAGAGAAAGAGATTAGTGAAAACAAACGAAGGTCCCTTGCAGTCAGATTCAGGTGAACTTATAATGGGGAACAAAGAAATGGCGGACGAGTTAAACAAATACTTTGGTGCTGTCTTCACGAAGGAAGACACAAATAACCTTCCGGAAATACTAGGGGACCGAAGGTCTAGTGGGAAGGAGAAACTGAAGGAAATCCTATTAGACGGAAATTGATGGGATTGAAAGCCGATAATTCCCCGGGGCCTGATAGTCTGCATCCCAGAGTACTTAAGGAAGTAGCCCGAGAAATAGTGGATGCATTGGTGATCATTTTCCAACAGTCTATCGACTCTGGATCGTTTCCTATGGACTGGAGGATAGCTAATGTAACACCACTTTTTAAGAAAGGAGGGAGAGAGAGAGAAAATAGGTAATTATAGACCAGTTAGCCTGACATCAGTAGTGGGGGAAATGTTGGAATCAATTATTAAAGATGAAATAGCAGCACATTTGGAAAGCAGTGACAGGATCGGTCCGAGTCAGCATGGATTTATGAAAGGGAAATCCTGCTTGACAAATCTTCTAGAATTTTTTGAAGATGTAACTGGTAGAGTGGACAAGGGAGAACCAGTGGATGTGGTGTATTTGGACTTTCAAAAGGCTTTTGACAAGGTTCCACACAAGAGATTGGTGTGCAAAATTAAAGCACATGGTATTGGGGGTAATGTACTGACGTGGATAGAGAACTGGTTGACAGACAGGAAGCAGAGAGTCGGGATAAGCGGGTCCTTTTCAGAATGGCAGGTAGTGACTAGTGGGGTGCTGCAGGGCTCAGTGCTGGGACCCCAGCTATTTACAATATACATTAATGGTTTGGATGAGGAATTAAGTGTAATATCTCCAACTCTGCAGATGACACAAAGCTGGTTGGCGGTGCGAGCTATGAGGAGGACGCTAAAAGGCTGCAGGGTGACTTGGACAGGTTAGGTGAGTGGGCAAACGCGTGGCAGATGCAGTATAATGTGGATAAATGTGAGGTTATCCACTTTGGTGGCAAAAACACGAAGGCAGAATATTATCTGAATGGTGGCAGATTAGGAAAAGGGGAGGTACAACAAGACCTGGGTGTCATGGCACATCAGTCATTGAAAGTTGGCATGCAGGTACAGCAGGCGGTGAAGGCAGCAAATGGTATGATGGCCTTCATATCAAGGGGATTTGAGTATAGAAGCAGGGAGGTCTTACTGAAGTTGTACAGGGCCTTAATGAGGCCTCACCTGGAATATTGTGTTCAGTTTTGGTCTCCTAATCTGAGGAAGGACATTCTTGCTATTAAGGGAGTGCAGCGAAGGTTCACCAGACTGATTCCTGGGATGACAGGACTGACATATGAGGAGACACTGGATTGACTGGGCCTGTATTTACTTGAGTTTTAGAAGGATGAGAGGGGATCTCATAGAAACTTATAAGATTCTGACGGGACTGGACAGGTTCGATGCAGGAAGAATGCTCCCGATGTTGAGGATGTCCAGGACCAGGGGACATAATCTAAGGGTAAGGGTTAAGCCATTTAGGACTGAGATGAGGAGAAACTTCTTCATTCAGAGAGTTGCTAACCTGTGGAATTCCTTACCGCAGAGAGTTGTTGATGCCAGTTCATTAGATATATTCAAGAGGGAGTTAAATATAGCCCTTACGGCTAAAAGGATCAAGGGGTAAGGAGAGAAAGCAGGAAAGGGGTACTGAGGTGAATGATCAGCCGTGATATTATTGAATGATGGTGCAGGCTCGAAGGGCCGACACCTATTTTCTACGTTTATCCAGTGGCAAAGATTAACCAGACCTGCTCTGCTACACGGACCTAGTGCACACACATATCGCAATGTGGGCAGGTCCGTGCTGCATCTGGGCCCTCGGTGGTGTTCTCACACAGGTTGGGGCGACCCAACCCGGGAGGGATGGAGGGGGGGGGGGCTCAAACCTGGGAGGGATGGAGGGGGGGGCTCAAAACCGGGAGGGATGGAGGGGGGGGTGGGGGGGGGGGGCTCAAACCCGGGAGGGATGGAGGTGGGGGGGGCGGGGGGCTCAAACCCGGGAGGGATGGAGGGGGGGGGGGGGGGCTCAAACCCGGGAGGGATGGAGGGGGGGGGGGGCTCAAACCCGGGAGGGATGGAGGGGGGGGGGGCTCAAACCCGGGAGGGATGGAGGGGGGGGGGCTCAAACCCGGGAGGGATGGAGGGGGGGGGGGGCTCAAACCCGGGAGGGATGGAGGGAGGGGGGGCTCAAACCCGGGAGGGATGGAGGGAGGGGGGGGGGGGGGCTCAAACCCGGGAGGGATGGAGGGGGGGGGGGGGCTCAAACCCGGGAGGGATGGAGGGGGGGGGGGGGGGGCTCAAACCCAGAAGGGATGGAAGGGGGGGGGGGGCTCAAACCCGGGAGGGATGGAGGGGGGAGGGGCTCAAACCCGGGAGGGATGGAGGGGAGGGGGCTCAAACCCAGGAGGGATGGAGGGGAGGGGGCTCAAACCCGGGAGGGATAGAAACATAGAAAATAGGTGCAGGAGTAGGCCATTCAGCCCTTCTAGCCTGCACCACCATTCAATGAGTTCATGGCTGAACATGCAACTTCAGTACCCCCTTCCTGCTTTCTCGCCATACCCCTTGATCCCCCGAGTAGTAAGGACTTCATCTAACTCCCTTTTGAATATATTTAGTGAATTGGCCTCAACTACTTTCTGTGGTAGAGAATTCCACAGGTTCACCACTCTCTGGGTGACGAAGTTTCTCGTCATCTCGGTCCTAAATGGCTTACCCCTTATCCTTAGACTGTGACCCCTGGTTCTGGACTTCCCCAACATTGGGAACATTCTTCCTGCATCTAACCTGTCTAAACCCGTCAGAATTTTAAACGTTTCTATGAGGTCCCCTCTCATTCTTCTGAACTCCAGTGAATACAAGCCCAGTTGATCCAGTCTTTCTTGATAGGTCAGTCCCACCATCCCAGGAATCAGTCTGGTGAATCTTTGCTGCACTCTCTCAATAGCAAGAATGTCCTTCCTCAAGTTAGGAGACCAAAACTGTACACAATACTCCAGGTGTGGCCTCACCAAGGCCCTGTACAACTGTAGTAACACCTCCCTGCCCCTGTACTCAAATCCCCTCGCTATGAAGGCCAACATGCCATTTGCTTTCTTAACCGCCTGCTGTACCTGCATGCCAACCTTCAATGACTGATGTACCATGACACCCAGGTCTCATTGCACCTTCACTTTTCCTAATCTGTCACCATTCAGATAATAGTCTGTCTCTCTGTTTTTACCACCAAATGGCATGTTGGCCTTCATAGCGAGGGGATTTGAGTACAGGGGCAGGGATGTGTTGCTGCAATTGTACAGGGCTTGGTGAGGCCACACTTGGAGTATTGTGTACAGTTTTGGTCTCGTAACCTGAGGAAGGACAATCTTGCTACTGAGGGAGTGCAGCGAAGGATCACCAGACTGATTCCCGGGATGGCGGGACTGACCTATCAAGAAAGACTGGATCAACTGGGCTTGTATTCACTGGAGTTCAGAAGAATGAGAGGGGACCTCATAGAAACGTTTAAAATTCTGACGGGGTTAGACAGGTTAGATGCAGGAAGAATGTTCCCAATGTTGGGGAAGTCCAGAACCAGGGGACACAGGCTAAGGATAAGGGGGAAGCCATTTAGGACCGAGATGAGGAGGAATTTCTTCACCCAGAGAGTGGTGAACCTGTGGAATTCTCGACCACAGAAAGTTGTTGAGGCCAAGTCACTAAATATATTCAAAAAGGAGTTAGATGAAGTCCTTACTCCGAGGGGAATCAAGGGGTATGGTGAGAAAGCAGGAATGGGGTACTGAAGTTGCATGTTCAGCCATGAACTCATTGAATGGCAGTGCAGGCTAGAAGGGCCGAATGGCCTACTCCTGCACCTATTTTCTATGTTTCTATGTTTCCTCACAGCTCACACTGCCACCCAACTTAGTGTCATCCGCAAATTTGGAGATACTACATTTAATCCCCTCGTCTAAATCATTAATGTACATTGTAAACAGCTGGGGCCCCAGCACAGAACCTTGCGGTACCCCACTAGTCACTGCCTGCCATTCTGAAAAGTCCCATTTATTCCTACCCTTTGCTTCCTGTCTGACAACCAGTTCTCAATCCATGTCAGCACACTACCCCCAATCTCATGTGCTTTAACTTTGCACATTAATCTCTTGTGTGGGACCTTGTCGAAAGCCTTCTGAAAGTCCAAATATACCACATCAACTGGTTCTCCCTTGTCCACTTTACTGGAAACATCCTCAAAAAATTCCAGAAGATTTGTCAAGCATGATTTCCCTTTCACAAATCCATGCTGACTTGGACCTATCATGTCACCATTTTCCAAATGCGCTGCTATGACATCCTTAATAATTGATTCCATCATTTTACCCACTACTGAGGTCAGGCTGACCGGTCTATAATTCCCTGTTTTCTCTCTCCCTCCTTTTTTAAAAAGTGGGGTTACATTGGCTACCTTCCACTCGATAGGAACTGATCCAGAGTCAATGGAATGTTGGAAAATGACTGTCAATGCATCCACTATTTCCAAGGCCACCTCCTTAAGTACTCTGGGATGCAGTCCATCAGGCCCTGGGGATTTATCGGCCTTCAATCCCATCAATTTCCCCAACACAATTTCCCGACTAATAAAGATTTCCCTCAGTTCCACCTCCTTACGAGACCCTCTGACCCCTTTTATATCCGGAAGGTTGTTGGTGTCCTCCTTAGTGAATACCGAACCAAAGTACTTGTTCAATTGGTCTGCCATTTCTTTGTTCCCCGTTATGACTTCCCCTGATTCTGACTGCAGGCGACCTACGTTTGTCTTTACTAACCTTTTTCTCTTTACATACCTATAGAAACTTTTGCAATCCGCCTTAATGTTCCCTGCAAGCTTCTTCTCGTACTCCATTTTCCCTGCCCTAATCAAACCCTTTGTCCTCCTCTGCTGAGTTCTAAATTTCTCCCAGTCCCTGGGTTCACTGCTATTTCTGGCCAATTTGTATGCCACTTCCTTGGCTTTAATACTATCCCTGATTTCCCTTCATAGCCACGGTTGAGCCACCTTCCCTTTTTTATTTTTAGGCCAGACATGAACGTACAATTGTTGTAGTTCATTCATGCGGTCTCTAAATGTCTGCCATTGCCCATCCACAGTCAACCCTTAAGTATCATTCGCCAATCTATCCTAGCCAATTCACGCCTCATACCTTCAAAGTTACCCTTCTTTAAGTTCTGGATCATGGTCTCTGAATTAACTGTTTCATTCTCCATCCTAATGCAGAATTCAACCATATTATGGTCACTCTTCCCCAAGGGGCCTCGCACAATGAGATTGATAATTAATCCTCTCTCATTACACAACACCCAGTCTAAGATGGCCTCCCCCCTAGTTGGTTCCTCGACATATTGGTCTAGAAAACCATCCCTTATGCACTCCAGGAAATCCTCCTCCACCGTATTGCTTCCAGTTTGGCTCGCCCAATCTATGTGCATATTAAAGTCACCCATTATAACTGCTGCACCTTTATTGCATGCACCGCTAATTTCCTGTTTGATACCCTCCCCAACATCACTACTACTGTTTGGAGGTCTGTACACAACTCCCACTAACGTTTTTTGCCCTTTGGTGTTCTGCAGCTCTACCCATATAGATTCCAGATCATCCAAGCTAATGTCCTTCCTAACTATTGCATTAATCTCCTCTTTAACCAGCAATGCTACCCCACTTCCGTTTCCATTTATTCTATCCTTCCTGAATGTTGAATACCCCTGGATGTTGATTTCCCAGCCCTGATCATCCTGGAGCCACGTCTCTGTAATCCCAATCACATCATATTTGTTAACATCTATTTGCAGAGTTAATTCTTCCACCTTATTACAGATACTCCTTGCATTAAGACACAAAGCCTTCTGGCTTGTTTTTTTAACACCCTTTGTCCTTTTAGAATTTTGCTGTACAGCGGCCCTTTTTGTTCTTTGCCTTGGGTTTCTCTGCCCTCCACTTTTCCTCATCTCCTTTCTGTCCTTTGCTTTTGCCTCCTTTTTGTCTCCCTCTGTCTCCCTGCATTGGTTCCCATCCCCCTGCCATATTAGTTTAACTCCTCCCCAACAGCACTAGCAAACACTCCCCCTAGGACATTGGTTCCGGTCCTGCCCAGGTGCAGACCGTCCGGTTTGTACTGGTCCCACCTCCCCCAGAACCGGTTCCAATGCCCCAGGAATTTGAATCCCTCCCTGCTGCACCACTGCTCAAGCCACATATTCATCTGCGCTATCCTGCGATTCCTACTCTGACTAGCACGTGGCACTGGTAGCAATCCTGAGATTACTACTTTTGAGATTACTACTTTTAAAATTTAGCTCCTAGCTCCTTAAATTCGTTTCGTTGGACCTCATCCCTTTTTTTTTAAAACCTATGTCGTTGGTACCAATGTGCACCACGACAACTGGCTGTTCTCCCTCCCTTTTCAGAATGTCCTGCACCCGCTCCGAGACATCCTTGACCCTTGCACCAGGGAGGCAACATACCATCCTGGAGTCTCGGTTGCGGCCGCAGAAACGCCTGTCTATTCCCCTCACCATTGAATCCCCTATCACTATCGCTCTCCCACTCTTTTTCCTGGCCTTCTGTGCAACAGAGCCAGCCACAGTGCCATGAACTTGGCTGCTGCTGCCCTCCCCTGATGAGTCATCCCTCCCCAACAATACTCAAAACGGTGTATCTGTTTTGCAGGGGGATGACCACAGGGGACCCCTGCACTACCTTCATTGCACTGCTCTTCCTGCTGGTCTTCCATTCCCTATCTGGCTGTGGACCCTTCTCCTGCGGTAAGACCAACTCGCTACACGTGCTACTCACGTCATTCTCAGCATCGTGGATGCTCCAGAGTGAATCCACCCTCAGCTCCAACTCCGCAACGCGGACCGTCAGGAGCTAGAGGCGGATACACTTCCCGCACACGTAGTCGTCAGGGACCCCGGGAGGGATGGAGGGGGGGGGGCTCAAACCCGGGAGGGATGGTTGGGGGGTGGGGCTCAAACCCGGGAGGGATGGAGGGGGGGGGGGGGGGCTCAAACCCGGGAGGGATGGAGGGGGGGGGGGCTCAAACCCGGGAGGGATGGAGGGGGGGGGGGCTCAAACCCGGGAGGGATGGAGGGGGGGGGGCTCAAACCCGGGAGGGATGGAGGGGGGGGGGGGCTCAAACCCGGGAGGGATGGAGGGGGCTCAAACCCGGGAGGGATGGAGGGGGCTCAAACCCGGGAGGGATGGAGGGGGCTCAAACCCGGGAGGGATGGAGGGGGGGGGCTCAAACCCGGGAGGGATGGAGGGGGGGGGCTCAAACCCGGGAGGGATGGAGGGGGGGGGCTCAAACCCGGGAGGGATGGAGGGGGGGGGCTCAAACCCGGGAGGGATGGAGGGGGGGGGCTCAAACCCGGGAGGGATGGAGGAGGGGGGCTCAAACCCGGGAGGGATGGAGGGGGGGGCTCAAACCCGGGAGGGATGGAGGGGGGGGGCTCAAACCCGGGAGGGATGGAGGGGGGGGGCTCAAACCCGGGAGGGATGGAGGGGGGGGGCTCAAACCCGGGAGGGATGGAGGGGGGGGGCTCAAACCCGGGAGGGATGGAGGGGGGGGGGCTCAAACCCGGGAGGGATGGAGGGGGGGGGGCTCAAACCCGGGAGGGATGGAGGGGGGGGGCTCAAACCCGGGAGGGATGGAGGGGGGGGGCTCAAACCCGGGAGGGATGGAGGGGGGGGGCTCAAACCCGGGAGGGATGGAGGGGGGGGGCTCAAACCCGGGAGGGATGGAGGGGGGGGGCTCAAACCCGGGAGGGATGGAGGGGGGGGGCTCAAACCCGGGAGGGATGGAGGGGGGGGGCTCAAACCCGGGAGGGATGGAGGGGGGGGGCTCAAACCCGGGAGGGATGGAGGGGGGGGGCTCAAACCCGGGAGGGATGGAGGGGGGGGGCTCAAACCCGGGAGGGATGGAGGGGGGGGGGCTCAAACCCGGGAGGGATGGAGGGGGGGGGCTCAAACCCGGGAGGGATGGAGGGGGGGGGCTCAAACCCGGGAGGGATGGAGGGGGGGGGGGCTCAAACCCGGGAGGGATGGAGGGGGGGGCTCAAACCCGGGAGGGATGGAGGGGGGGGGGGCTCAAACCTGGGAGGGATGGAGGGGGGGGCTCAAACCCGGGAGGGATGGAGGGATGGAGCTCAAACCCGGGAGGGATGGAGCTCAAACCCGGGAGGGATGGAGCTCAAACCCGGGAGGGATGGAGCTCAAACCCGGGAGGGATGGAGCTCAAACCCGGGAGGGATGGAGCTCAAACCCGGGAGGGATGGAGCTCAAACCCGGGAGGGATGGAGCTCAAACCCGGGAGGGATGGAGCTCAAACCCGGGAGGGATGGAGCTCAAACCCGGGAGGGATGGAGCTCAAACCCGGGAGGGATGGAGCTCAAACCCGGGAGGGATGGAGCTCAAACCCGGGAGGGATGGAGCTCAAACCCGGGAGGGATGGAGCTCAAACCCGGGAGGGATGGAGCTCAAACCCGGGAGGGATGGAGCTCAAACCCGGGAGGGATGGAGCTCAAACCCGGGAGGGATGGAGCTCAAACCCGGGAGGGATGGAGGGGGGGGGGGCTCAAACCCGGGTGGGATGAAGGCTCAAACCCGGGAGGGATGGGGGGGGGGGGGGGGGGGCTCAAACCCGGGAGGGATGGGGGGGGGGGGGGGCTCAAACCCGGGAGGGATGGGGGGGGGGCTCAAACCCGGGAGGGATGGGGGGGGGGGCTCAAACCCGGGAGGGATGGGGGGGGGGGCTCAAACCCGGGAGGGATGGGGGGGGGGGGCTCAAACCCGGGAGGGATGGGGGGGGGGCTCAAACCCGGGAGGGATGGGGGGGGGGGCTCAAACCCGGGAGGGATGGGGGGGGGGCTCAAACCCGGGAGGGATGGGGGGGGGGCTCAAACCCGGGAGGGATGGGGGGGGGGCTCGAACCCAGGAGGGATGGGGGGGGGGGCTCGAACCCGGGAGGGATGGGGGGGGCTCGAACCCGGGAGGGATGGGGACCTGAAAACGGGATTGGCGGGTGGGAGAGAAAGAGAGTTTGAGTCAGAGCGGAGTGGAGTTGGGGGCGGGGGGGTGTCGGTACTCAAACGCCTGCGCCGCGATGACACCTGCTGACAGTTTGAAACAGGGACATGCGGAAAATCGCGATCGTGGGCCCGGCTCTCCGCCCGCCCCCCTTCACACACACCTGCCGCTCGGAGCCCCAGCTTCTCGCCCCCGCCTGCCCGGCGATCGGAGTGCCTGCTTTCCCCCCCCTCCCCCTGTCGCTGCTGCCGCTCTCCTGCCTCTGGGCTGATGAGAGCCCGACTCGCCACCTGTACTCTCGGGGTTCATGCGCTCACAAGCTGCCTGTGGAGCGCTCAAGGCACACACCTCCATTTTAAACACCGGTCGCGCCGCCCAGCCCGGGGAGGGGGGCGTTATTACAAGTTTCAGGGACATTGAAACGAAAGCGGGGCATATCTCCCACAAGCCTCTTATCGCCATCGGTAGAGGAGAAAGATCTCAGCCAGCCCTCGAGAGCAGGGCTCGGGCGAGATCCCAGCTGCCCAGGAGCGGTGAGGCTGACGATGCCGCGGGGGGGGGGGGGGGGTCAGTGCGGCGGCGCCCGCCGCCGGTCCCTCCAGGTTTACCCCCGCCATCTCCTTACCTTACACACGGCGGTCCTGAACTCGGCGTACGTGCTCCCGTTGCTGAGGTCGAAACATTTCTCCGCAGAGTCTCCGAGGCGACGATCGAAGACAAAAACCATCTTCTTTCTCTTCATCTCCTTCTCCGCGGTGTCGCCGACCGTGGAGTCTTCGGCCACGACGGATGGCGGACTCAGCAGTAACCGCTGCTCTGCCATCCCAGCGCTCTCGGCCGTCGCCATTTCCATCAACAGCCAGCTTGCGGCTGCGGCGTGCTTGAAGAGGCAGGACGTCACTTCCGCCACCGGAACTGTGAGCGCGCGAGCGGCATTGCGCAGCAACATTGCAGTGATCAGTGGGCTCTCCGCTCATCGTGCTTTCCACTCTTTATTGCTAACATTAAAATATACTGGTTCTTAATCTGACACCTTAGCTGTATTCAAGTTTTCTCTTTCCCCCAAAGTAACCTAGCCAATTCCGCACACACTTGAGCGTCGGACTGCTCTCCCCAAGTGACAGACCCAGTATCTCCCTTTGTCCCAGATGTTGTCTCGACAACAAATTCAACCGGAGAAATCATTCGGGTACCAAATCATCACAGTCACCAGCTAGTTTATGGCCAGCACTCTACCCCCGTGGGAAATAATTCAAAGCAATCCTGTCCAAGATGAGAAGAGACATTTGTCTCTAGCTAGATCCAGTTTGCTAGCAAGGCATCCTCTGGGGCACAGGTCAACTCCCAAGTACAACAAATGCAGTTGAAATCGTGGAGCTCCTCTGGTAGAGTCTCTGTCACTGGCCTACTTAATTAAAGTCCCAGCACTTATCCCAGTAGATTCTTATGAAGAACGTGACATCATATACTTACTGACATTTTTTGATCCTCCATGAGTCAGCCCCTTAACATCATCATAGGCAGTTCCTCAAAATAGAGGAAGACTTGCTTCCACTCTAAAATGAGTTCTCAGGTGGCTGTACGGTCCAATGTGGGAATCACAGTCTCTGTAACAGGTGGGGCAGACAGGGTGAGTGGGGAGCCTGGTTTGCCGCTCCTTCCGCTTTCTGCACTTGGTTTCTGCATGCTCTCGGCGACGAGACTCGAGGTACTCAGCGCCTTCCCAGATGCTCTTCCTCCACTTTTGGGCGGTCTTGGGCCAGGGATTCCCAGGTGCCGGTGGGGATGTTACACTTTATCAAGGAAGCTTTGAGGGTGTCCTTGAAGCGTTTTCTCTGCCCACCCTGAGGCTCGCTTGCCGTGTAAGAGTTCCGAGTAGAGCACTTGCTTATGGAGTCTCGTGTCGGGCATGTGGACGATGTGGCCCGCCCAACGGAGCTGGTCGAGTGTGGTCAGTGCTTTGATGCTGGGGATGTTGGCCTGAGCGAGAACACTGACGTTGGTGCATCTATCCTCCCAGTGAATTTGCAGGATCTTGCGGAGGCAGTGCTGGTGGTACTTCTCTAGCGCTTTGAGGTGTCTGCTGTATATGGTCCACGTCTCTGAGCCATATAGGAGGGCAGGTATCACTACTGCCCTGTAGACCATAAGCTTGGTGCCAGATTTGAGGTCCTGGCCTTCAAGCACTCTCTTCCTCAGGCGACCGAAGGCAGCACTGGCACACTGGAGGCGGTGTTGGATCTCGTCATCGATGTCTGCCCTTGCTAATAATAGGCTTCCGTGTTATGGAAAATAGTCCACGTTGTCCAAGGCCGAGCCGTGGGGGCAGTGCTGTGTGGTGGGGTCAGATTGGTGGAGGACCGTTGTCTTACGGATGTTTAGAGTAAGGCCCATGCTTTCGTACGCCTTGGTGAAGGTGTTGACGATGGCTTGGAGTTCGGCCTCTTGAGTGTGCGCAGACGCAAGCGTCGTCCATGGACTGTAGTTTGACAACAGGATGGGACGATCTTGGATCTAGTCTGGAGGCGACGCAGGTTGAACAGGTTCCCATTGGTTCTATACTTTAGTTTAGTTTAGTTCCACTCCAGCGGGGAGCTTGTTGATAGTGAGATGGGACATTACAGCAAGGAAGATCGAGAAGAGCGTTGGTGCAATGACGCAGCCCTGCTTGACCCCAGTCCAGACGTGGATTAGGTCTGTGGTGTATCCAAGATGGGCGGATGGGATGGCAGCTCCCTAGGGAGCTCTCCCTGAACAAATGTCCCCCCGGCCATCCGCTGCCATCCTTAACCCTTTCTCTCCCAATCTTCCCCCCCCCCGCCATACTGTTTAAGCTTCCCCGGCCCTAATAGTGGGTGCATTTCTTATTCCTAAAGTGTATTCCTTACCCCTAAAATCCGTGCTGCAAGGGCAGCTACCTGAGCCCACAGCCCATCCCCCAAACCATGCCTGCTCCTTACCTCCATCTGTGAGTGACTTAACATTCAGATCGACCTTCCCGCTGCTAAGACTCTTCATCTAGATCTTCCTGCTACCAAATACTCGATTCCCAATGACGTCGGTGAGCCTCCGACCAGCCCCGACCATAGGTTTGGGCCCTGTCTTCTCTCTCTGCCCTCACGTTCTGGCCTCCAGTCCTTTAACCTGGGGGGGCATGTCATCAGAAAATACCAAAAGATGGTCTCCACTCCCAATCCATACAGAGACAGTCCTCTTGCGCAGTGGTAGAATTATAATTAAAAAATGACAACTGTGCTTCATTTTAGCTTCCTGGCCATCTTAAACATTCTCTCCACCACCGCTGCACCGTAGCTGCAGTGTGTACCATCTACAAGATAGATGCACTGCAGCAACTCGCTAAGGCTTCTTTGACAGCACCTCTCAAACCAGCAATCTACCAACTAGATGGAGAAGGGCAGCAGACGCATCCTGACTTGGAAATTTATTGCGTTCCTTCGTCATCGCTGGGTCAAAGTGCTGGCACTCCCTTCCCAGCAGCACATTCACCACATTAACCACCACATGGACTGCAGCAGTTCAAGAAGGGCAATTAGGGATGGGCAATAAATGCTGGCCTTGCCAGCAATGCCCACATCCCAGAAATGATTAATAATTTTAAAAATCCCCACTGTACACATTTTCAGTCACAATCAGATAATAATGGTGAGGTTGAGCATGGTCATTTTGATATGAGTTAAGACATTTAAGAAAAATGTTAAAAGGTTGTGACCATTATATAGTACCCCATATAAATGAATTCCTTATTACTGAAAACAGATACATTTATACACTTGTGGATCATTTCTGCCACTGAAATATTTTAATTTAAAATTCAGCTTTAGTGTTGCTTAGTGAAGTATAGGAACAACGGGCGCTACCGAGCCCAATTTCTCCCCCATAGTGTTGCTCTGAAGATATGCTGTTCATCAAGGGAAGTATCTTTATTATTTCCATCAAAATACACAGGGAACAAAACTATTCACTTTGGCAATGAATGCAAGCATAGTCAGCTTAATTTTCCTTCATGAAAAAAATGAAGAATCTCAAACATTGCTTCTTTGAATAAATCTTTATAATTGCAAAGTCATACCAGAAATGAATGCAAATATATATTTTAATATAAAGCACACAAGCAGAAAATACAGATAGCTTTTTAAACTTTATTTAGTCAATCATATCTGAATTCAAAACTCAGAGGTTGATTATACACATAAGAAGCATTTTTTTTAAGTTTTAACAAAAAAGGTCATCATAACAAAAATTGTTAAGTATACAAAAATCTGAAGCTATGCAAGGAGTTGCCGGGTGTTTGTTTTTCACTCTACTCTGATTTTTAGACCTCGGAACTTATAGTGGGAAAGGACAAGACATAGCACAAAATTTTAGGCTTAACCCAGTGTCAGTTTTATTACGCAACAAAAAACGACTAAATACAGGACTAGACTGCTGAGAGAAATTTGACTTTAGACATACAATCACCAGAGATTCATGGTCTTTGATTCTGTAACCTGCTGTTTCTTCTTCCGGCTGTTCTCTGCAGCTTCTGTTCCTTCTCTGCTGCTTTTTCTTGTGTTGCCTGTCCTTCTTATTCTGCTGCCTGCTTGTGTGTCTCTGTGTCCGAATATTTATATCCATAGTATGAATAAGTTTCTTGTTCCGAGATCCGATTACCAAGGTGATGATCTGTTTAACTGGCCGTGGTGATGAGTTTGAATGGCTACTAATTTGCACATGGAGTCAACAATGCAAAAAATATTTCTTTATGCTGAATGCTGTTATCCAAATATTTGCATTTCGTGAGGTCCTTTGTTGTCCGGTCTCTTTACAGACTCGATGTCTCCAATGACTGTTTTCCCCACACTGGTCAATCAAGTTCAAAGCCTCACGTAACAACTCCATTGTTGTTATGCATGAAGTCAGTTTTATGTCCTTGACCACAGAATGTCCTTAATTGTGCAACCTAATTCAAAAAGCTTGGATTAATCCATTTTTAGTTCATGGTCTGTGTTTTTCTGAAGATTAGTAACCTTACAATCCCTCCTTTTAACGTCTCTTATAATAAACTCAGAGACATTATTCTGGTTGGCGTCTTCTTTTTCCACGAGCATTTTGGGTGATTGCAGCCTTCAGTCAAATCTCCCCATTACATTTCTTTTTACACACAAAACCCAATGTTTTTACAATACAACAGTGTTTCTTACAACAAAACCATGTTTGGCCTTAATCTGACTTCGGTTTATACCATTTTTACAAACACTTCGGCCTGGGTTTACTTTAATAAACCTTCCAGATTCCCTTCCCTCATCCTTTTCTTTAATTTACAGGACAGGACAAGTAGATAAAACACTATTATCAACTGTACAATTACTAATGAGTGTGATACAATTTGAAACTGGCGGGGGGGGATTTCAATATTGAGTCCCAGATCCTATCAAGGAGGGGTCATCATTTCCTCGATTTCTCCCCTTACTTTATCATTCTCCTGATGTAACGTGTAATAATGTTTGTGGGACAGCTCGATGTTCTTTAATAGTTCAGTCAGATGTTCGGGTAACGGCGGGATATTGTATCCAAAACGCGATATGTATTCCTGGAGGTTCGGTAAAGTACCGTTGACTGTGATACTTATGTGTTTGTGGTCTGAAATAGGAAATAACCTTTCTTGTGCTACTTGTATCTCTACCTGGGGTTTGAAACAAAAGGTAGAATCCCTCACTGGGCACCAAGTGTCCTGGTGTGCTCTATACCGACTTTCGCTGGTGGTGACACAGTTTGTCCCGTTTCCCTTATATGCAACCTGTGGCGGAACATGGTCGTGAGCCGTCACTTCCCTAATACAGCTTATAGGCTGCCCATCCTCGTACTTGAACCCATATACCGGCCGATCAAAAGGGTTTAGATGATAGGGGCACAATATCACATATGTATCACATCTGGCATCCCTCCAGACTAGCACGGGTTATTGAGTCTCCCAATTTTACCACATACTGTGGGTTTTATGATGTTTCACATGTACCCCGTTCCGAATTACCCCAATGTTTTCCACCCGGTATACCGGTACGGATCGTTGTGACTGATCCAACACTGGTATTCGAAGCACTATCCCCATTATGGATTGTTTACTTTGACCACAGTTGACCGGGACTGGATACGCTTCGGAGGTTGACCGTAGCTGGCATGACTTCAGGAGGTTGTTATAGACGCTCAATGCTTTTAGATGCTTGTTACTGACCCACGACAGTACGTGGCCTTGTTTTAAATTCTCTAAATTACTGCATCCTTCATTTAACAACCAAGCTCCATACATGACACACACGTCATTCTGAGCAGCTTGATCTGTTGCGTTTCTACCCTCCTTGATTAAAGCATTGATGGTCTGAGCGTGTTTTTTCACCTCAGCTACCATCTCTCTCAAATGAATTGTCATTGCCTGATCCTCCTGTAATTCGTTACCCTCTATGTTGCTACCCTCCTCCAGTATTTTCTTTAACTGATCTCTAAAGGTATTCACTTGGACTTGAAACTGCGCGTTATCCACACTATTTACCAGTGATGTCCCAGTGTTAAATGCTGTAGCTACATCACTCATTAGCCCTCTTTTTCTTCTCGGTTTGTACGCTTCCACCTGACTCTCGTCCCCGTAATTCTTTTGATAGAATCGTTCAAACATTTCCTTTAACAATTTTTCATATAACTTTTCCATTTCTGGTGGACACCACCGGGATAATTGTAACTCTGTTAAATTTAGAATAACCGATGCTTCTTCATAATATACAGAATGATTCAACATTTTCCCTGTTGGGATTAACACTAGCCCATTCTTAGGCCCGGGTTTTAGGACAGGACATGGAATTTCTTGGTTTGGAATCTCCAGCATTTTAGGGAGAGGTTTTAATTTGCTCGCGATCAGCTTGGTTGCCTTCTTCAGTTATTCACATATTTGCATAACACCTTTTTACGTTCACTGCTTCCCTCTCAAAGTTCAAGTTCGGTAACACCTTGAGGTCATTTCCATGTTAAAGGACCTCTTTCAGTAATTGTCATTGCCTACTTAAAAGATAAGAAAAAGAGCATCCATTGTGGCTTTGGGTTAATTCATCAATTCGGATCCCCTTTCTGTTGCTGAGGGAAAACATCCACTCAAATTCCAAACTTAAAATTTTCTTTAAAATTTTACAGAATATTTATTTGATTCTTCACAAGATATTGGTTTCTAAAGTCTTGTACAGAGTGTTATCTTCCTTTTTTTTGCATTTTAAAAGTTCAACAAACACATAACAATGGTACCATGCATCTGTAAAGCAACACCACGCATACCAATAGCTTACACATTACAATGGTTCTCTCTTTCACGCATAATAGCAGTACACACCCTTTTTCTCTACTGGTCACACATTATTGAATTGATCAGAAATTTTTATTTTTAAAATACCAAATATATGTGATTGCCTCGTGTCTGGAATTAGAGGTTTTTCACACAATTTAAACCAACCAAAATTTCACTATGGCCATAATAAAAGTCTGGTTTTCACAGATTAATTAACCTCAATAACTCCAAATTAATTCAAACCAATCTCAAACGAACCAGTGCCAGTTGAAAAAAAACTACAGACGCACAGACAAATAAACATTCAAATGTTTTTAACTTTACCATTCACACTGAAGCATCACACACAATATATTTTATAACTTTTCAAACATCCATAGTAGCAAATTCTATGTTTTATTTCTCTTGGCATGAAAGTTAGAAGCTTAAGTGTTGGGTTCACCTTCTTAGACACATAGAAATGCTTTTCTATTTTTTTCATCTCTTAAACAAACGGTTTACTACCGTAAACACAATGTTTTCCTGCCATGCTTTATTCTACCTTTTGGATCCTGCAGGGTCCTTCTGCTCACCTTTTTGCACCTTTTCCTACACTACCTTACTGTCAGATTTCTAAAACTGCTTTTGCAGCTACTGAGAAGGATCTGCTTCAAGTTCACATTCCCCAACTCCGGGTTACCCCTCCAAAAATCTGCCCAGAGTATATTAACATCCAGTGGACTATCCGTGGAGTTAATGGGGCCTATATCCCGGCTCAATGTTGCCAATTCGTCCTCATCACAGTTATTGATCAGTCCCAGTGGTCACGGTGCTTCGGGAGCTGGCCGATCCTCATTATACTGGGTTCTAGTAACATAGAAACATAGAAGCATAGAAACTAGGTGCAGGAGTAGGCCATTCGGCCCTTCTAGCCTGCACCGCCATTCAATGAGTTCATGGCTGAACATGCAACTTCAGTACCCCATTCCTGCTTTCTCACCATACCCCTTGATTCCCCTAGTAGTAAGGACTTCATCTAACTCCTTTTTGAATATATTTAGTGAATTGGCCTCAACAACTTTCTGTGGTAGAGAATTCCACAGGTTCACCACTCTCTGGGTGAAGAAATTCCTCCTCATCTCGGTCCTAAATGGCTTCCCCCTTATCCTTAGACTGTGTCCCCTGGTTCTGGACTTCCCCAACATTGGGAACATTCTTCCTGCATCTAACCTGTCTAAACCCGTCAGAATTTTAAAAGTTTCTATGAGGTCCCCTCTCATTCTTCTGAACTCCAGTGAATACAAGCCCAGTTGATCCAGTCTTTCTTGATAGGTCAGTCCCGCCATCCCGGGAATCAGTCTGGTGAACCTTCGCTGCACTCCCTCAATAGCAAGAATGTCCTTCCTCAGGTTAGGAGACCAAAACTGTACACAATACTCCAGGTGTGGCCTCACCAAGGCCCTGTATAATTGTAGCAACACCTCCCTGCCCCTGTACTCAAATCCCCTCGCTATGAAGGCCAACATGCCATTTGCTTTCTTAACCACCTGCTGTACCTGCATGCCAACCTTCAATGACCGATGTACCATGACACCCAGGTCTCTTTGCACCTCCCCTTTTCCTAATCTGTCACCATTCAGATAATAGTCTGTCTCTCTGTTTTTACCACCAAAGTGGATAACCTCACATTTATCCACATTATACTTCATCTGCCATGCATTTGCCCACTCACCTAACCTATCCAAGTCGCTCTGCAGCCTCATAGCATCCTCCTCGCAGCTCACACTGCCACCCAACTTAGTGTCATCCGCAAATTTGGAGATACTACATTTAATCCCCTCGTCTAAATCATTAATGTACAGTGTAAACAGCTGGGGCCCCAGCACAGAACCTTGCGGTACCCCACTAGTCACTGCCTGCCATTCTGAAAAGTCCCCATTTACTCCTACTCTTTGCTTCCTGTCTGACAACCAGTTCTCAATCCATGTCAGCACACTACCCCCAATCCCATGTGCTTTAACTTTGCACATTAATCTCTTGTGTGGGACCTTGTCGAAAGCCTTCTGAAAGTCCAAATATACCACATCAACTGGTTCTCCCTTGTCTACTCTACTGGAAACATCCTCAAAAATTTCCAGAAGATTTGTCAAGCATGATTTCCCTTTCACATATCCATGCTGACTTGGACCTATCATATTACCTCTTTCCAAATGCACTGCTATGACATCCTTAATAACTGATTCCATCATTTTACCTACTACCGATGTCAGGCTGACCGGTCTATAATTCCCTGTTTTCTCTCTCCCTCCTTTTTTAAAAAGTGGGGTTACATTGGCTACCCTCCACTCCATAGGTACTGATCCAGAGTCAATGGAATGTTGGAAAATGACTGCCAATGCATCCACTATTTCCAAGGCCACCTCCTTAAGTACTCTGGGATGCAGTCCATCAGCCCCTGGGGATTTATCGGCCTTCAATCCCATCAATTTCCCCAACACAATTTCCCGACTAATAAGAATTTCCCTCAGTTCCACCTCCTTACTAGTCCCTCCGACCCCTTTTATATCCGGAAGGTTGTTTGTGTCCTCCTCAGTGAATACCGAACCAAAGTACTTGTTCAATTGGTCCGCCATTTCTTTGTTCCCCGTTATGACTTCCCCTGATTCTGACTGCAGGGGACCTACATTTGTCTTTACTAACCTTTTTCTCTTTACATATCTATAGAAACTTTTGCAATCCGTCTTAATGTTCCCTGCAAGCTTCTTCTCGTACTCCATTTTCCCTGCCCTAATCAAACCCTTTGTCCTCCTCTGCTGTGTTCTAAATTTCTCCCAGTCCCCGGGTTCGCTGCTATTTCTGGCCAATTTGTATGCCACTTCCTTGGCTTTAATGCTATCCCTGATTTCCCTTGATAGCCACGGTTGAGCCACCTTCCCTTTTTTATTTTTACGCCAGACAGGAATGTACAATTGTTGTAGTTCATCCATGCGGTCTCTAAATGTCTGCCATTGCCCATCCACAGTCAACCCCTTCAGTATCATTCGCCAATCTATCCTAGCCAATTCACGCATCATACCTTCAAAGTTACCCTTCTTTAAGTTCTGGACCATGGTCTCTGAATTAACTGTTTCATTCTCCATCCTAATGCAGAATTCCACCATATTATGGTCACTCTTCCCCAAGGGGCCTCGCACAACGAGATTGCTAATTAATCCTCTCTCATTACACAACACCCAGTCTAAGATGGCCTCCCCCCTAGTTGGTTCCTCGACATATTGGTCTAAAAAACCATCCCTTATGCACTCCAGGAAATCCTCCTGCACCGTATTACTTCCAGTTTGGTTAACCCAATCTATGTGCATATTAAAGTCACCCATTATAACTGCTGCACCTTTATTGCATGCACCCCTAATTTCATGTTTGATGCCCTCCCCAACATCACTACTACTGTTTGGAGGTCTGTATACAACTCCCACTAATGTTTTTTGCCCTTTGGTATTCTGCAGCTCTACCCATATAGATTCCACATCATCCAAGCTAATGTCCTTCCGAACTATTGCCTTAATTTGCTCCTTAACCAGCAATGCTGCCCCACCTCCTTTTCCTTTTATTCTATCTTTCCTGAATGTTGAATACCCCTGGATGTTGAGTTCCCAGCCCTGATCATCCTGGAGCCATGTCTCCGTAATCCCAATCACATCATATTTGTTAACATCTATTTGCACAGTTAATTCATCCACCTTATTGCGGATACTCCTTGCATTAAGACACAAAGCCTTCAGGCTTGTTTTTTTAACACCCTTTGTCCTTTTAGAATTTTGCTGTACAGTGGCCCTTTTTGTTCTTTGCCTTGGGTTTCTCTGCCCTCCACTTTTCCTCATCTCCTTTCTGTCTTTTGCTTTTGCCTCCTTTTTGTTTCCCTCTGTCTCCCTGCATTGGTTCCCATCCCCCTGCCATATTAGTTTAAATCCTCCCCAACAGCACTAGCAAACACTCCCCCTAAGACATTGGTTCCGGTCCTGCCCAGGTGCAGACCGTCCGGTTTGTACTGGTCCCACCTCCCCCAGAACCGGTTCCAATGCCCCAGGAATTTGAATCCCTCCCTGCTGCACCACTGCTCAAGCCACGTATTCATCTGCGCTATCCTGCGATTCCTACTCTGACTATCACGTGGCACTGGTAGCAATCCCGAGATTACTACTTTTGAGGTCCTACTTTTTAATTTAGCTCCTAGCTCCTTAAATTCGTTTCGTAGGACCTCATCCCTTTTTTTAAACCTATGTCGTTGGTACCAATGTGCACCACGACAACTGGCTGTTCTCCCTCCCTTTTTAGAATGTCCTGCACCCGCTCCGAGACATCCTTGACCCTTGCACCAGGGAGGCAACATACCATCCTGGAGTCTCGGTTGCGGCCGCAGAAACGCCTATCTATTCCCCTCACCATTGAATCCCCAATCACTATTGCTCTCCCACTCTTTTTCCTGCCCTCCTGTGCAGCAGAGCCAGCCATGGTGCCATGAACTTGGCTGCTGCTGCCCTCCCCTGATGAGTCATCCCCCTCAACAGTACCCAAAGCAGTGTATCTGTTTTGCAGGGGGATGACCGCAGGGGACCGTAGTATTAGGCTCCTTTCTCTCCTCATCCCAATCTATCCCAACTTCGCCTGGTGTCATAAGACAAGCCATATCCTTGGCCCCGGATAATGCTAGGGTCATCTTACTGATTTTTTCATTACAGGGCCCGTGATCGGCCTCCTCCCATACCTGATTTTGAGCTACTCTATATGCCACCTTTATATCTTTTAACTGACCCTCAGCCTTGTCAGCTCTTTCTGCTAGTCAGGAACTTTCTTCTTGGAGGACTTGCTCGTTGAACTTAGCCTTGGTAACCTGGCATTGTAAATACTCTAAGTGATTCTGCGCCGTTTCATCCTTCCTACCCTAGTCCCGCCTTTCTTTCTTGAAACTGGCTACCTCATCTTTTAACCTTTTATTCTCCTCCTCCAGCTTTTTTTCCTTTTCTCTTAACAGCTGTGCCTGCTATGAGCCAAACCGCCTTCTCTTTTGACCCTTTGTGGTTGCTACTGGCTGTCCACTCAGCTGCTTTTTCCTGTGGATCTCCAGAGCGCAGCATTTCCCATGCTCATGGCTCTAAAATGTTCAATTTGTTGCATTTATATGCAGCTATCTTAACCTCCATGGACTTTCCACGACTACTCTTAGCTGCAGTCTCTACCACGTTTTGCTGCGGTGAGTCGATTTCCAGTGCCTCTGGCTGAAAAATTCTTCCTGACTACCTTGGTCTCCCCTGAGACCACCTCGCAGTGATCTGTGGTTCCTGTTACTCAGGCATCTCCCTTTGGCTACCCTATTTGACCCGAGACTACTCCAGTTTGTCAGAGACTGTTTCTCTCCTGGTCCCCTAGTCGCCTTTGATATCACTCTTGGTGGCCTCCCTGAGACCCCTGTTCACAGACTACCCGTGACTACCTTTTGGCTTTTCTTGGTGACTACCCCAGTCAACCGGGATTACTCCAGCCTATCCGAGATTGTTTCCTTCCTCTGGCTTCCCTGGCTGTCCATGAGATTACTGTGGTCTTCCTGAGACCCCTGCGCAGACTACCTGTGACTTCTTTTCTCCGTGACTACCCTAGTCAACCTGGGATTACTCTAGCCTACCCAAGACTGTTTCCTTCCTCTGCTGGCTGCTCTAGCTGCCCCCGAGAAGATTCTTTTCAACTACCTTAGCCAACCTTAGACTTAACCAAGTCTCCCTCAGGGTTCTTGCCCTGGTTTTGTGTCCATGATCCTATTCCCAATGCCGAGGTCCTGCCGCGGGAGCCAATTTCTGTAGGGTGTTTGTCTTTCACTCTACTCTGATTCTTAGACCTCGGAACTTATAGTGGGAAAAGACAACACATGCCACAAAATTTTAGGCTTAACCAGTGTCAGTTTTATTGCGCAACACAAACTGACTAAAACTACAGGACTAGACTGCTGAGAGAAATTTGACTTTAGACATACAATCACCAGAGATTCATGGTCCTTGATTCTGTAACCTGCTGTTTCTTCTTCCGGCTGTTCTCTGCAACTTCTGTTCCTTTTCTGCCATTTCTTCTTGTGTTGCCTGTCCTTCTTCTTCTGTTGCTTGCTTTTGTGTCTCTGTGTCCGAATAGCATGAATACGTTTCTTGCTTCCAAGATGCGATTACCGAGGTGGTGATCTGTTTAATCGGCTGTGGTGATGAGTTTGAATGGCTACTAATTTGCACACAGAGTTGACAATGCAAACGATATTTCCTTATGCTGAATGCTGCTATCCAAAAATTTGCATTTCGTGAGGTCCTTTGTTGTCCGGTCTTTTTACAGGCTCGATGTCTCCAATGGCTGTTTTCCCCACCCTGGTCAATCAAGTTCAAAGCCTCACGTAACAACTCCATGCATGAAGTCAGTTTTATGTCCTTGACCAACGAATGTCCTTAATTGCCCAGCTTAATTCAAAAAGCTTGGATTAATCAATTTTTTGTTCATGGTCTGTGTTTTTCTGAAGATTAGTAACCTTACAGAGTCATGTTGTGAAACCTTGTAAGTGGTTATTTCTAAACAGCTATATGTAAAAAGATACACAGGAGAAAGACACATCACATAAGGAAAAATAGAACTGAAGAACAAGAAAATCATTCCATACTCTACTTGTAGGAAACTTTTGTATGACCAGGGCCTCTTTTTTTTCAAAATCTAGAATTGGGATTTGAGAATCTGGTGCTGAGTCATAGGCCTTGATTTTTACGAAGGGGCAGGAAGGGTGCGCGGCAGCCTGGTAGCAAGCAGCGCACCCGGACAGGTTGAGGACATTTTTTAAACTTACCTTGGCCTCTTCTGGCCTGTCAGCTCCTCCTCCTACCATGGTTCTGCTGTTGGGCAGGTACAGTACAGGATGCCCCCTGTCTTAACATTAATATTATGTTATGGTGCTGATGACAGTATCACAAATAGGCGGGAGCCTTGTCGGTGGCCTGAATTGGTGACTTCAGAATCTACTGTCCCACCCTCAATAATGCCCTATTCCAAAGGCATTCCTCATTATCTATGTTTTGCGAAGGACAATTATGAAGATCAGGAGGAAGCACTGGGGGATGGACCATAGATAAGACACCATAGGTGCTGGCTGTCACTAACTCAGAGATAATCTCAAAAGTGTATCTGTAGACCCAGGTGCGTCTATTTGAACTTGTTAAGAATCCAATTCACTCAAGGCTGAGCATCGTACAGGAGACCATTACAGAGTTGTGTCAACTGCTTGCGTCAACCTCAGAGCCTGCATCAACCCAAGCCATAGCACTACAGTGGCAATGAAAAAGACAGTCAGTTTAATTTCCACTGGATCGTTTCATGCAGCATCAGGGGATGTGTCACATTAGAATGGGTACGGTAGCATAGTGGTTATGTTAATGGACTAGTAATTCAGAGGCATGGATTAATGATCTGGGGACATGAGTTCCAAATCTCATCACAGCAATTGGAGAAATTAAATTCAGTTAATTAAATAAATCTAGAATTAAAAGTTAGTATGGTGACCATGGGCTCAATTTTCCTGGGTCATTTGTGCCATTCTTTTGGCGCGCGCCATTTTTTCTGGCATATTTATTTTTTTCAAAGTTTCCCCCTGCGATCTGCGCCAGCATAACTAAGTTAATTACAATTTTTCTAGGCTAGTTTTATATTACGTTCCCTCATGTCTGCACCGGTTTTAATAATTTTTCACAGTTCAACCAAAAAATGTTGCTCCTAGGTCAGCATATCTGGCCATTCCCAAAAAACCTTCTGGTGAGTTAGCAGAAAGCAGCACACATTGACAAATCGGCACTGAAAGACACCATTGTTTTTAATCGAAGATTTTGGAGGGAGTCAAGACCACTCTAAAAAGCAATAATAAAGTTCAACCTTTTTTACCTGTCAATGCAGTAAATGGAAGTTTTTTGGATTTCAGACGTTTTATTTTTTTTTCTTATTCACATGCCACCACCGAACATCTTCAAGCAGGGCTGGAGGGTCGTAGCTTTGGCCAGCAGAATCGGCACAGCGCCCGAACACAGGGGCTTGAGGCTCGGCTGGAAAACAAACCCAGGGGGGGAGGGGAGAGAGGGAGGTGCTGACCGATCGGAAGGCTTATGCACTGAGCCCGGGGAGTGAGGTGCCGATCGGAAGTGTTATGTATGGAGAAAGAGTCAGACTGAACACTGTGAGCTCAAAGTGTGACCGTAGTCTTTTATTGCAGGGCTCCAGAATGCCTCCCCAACCTGTGAGGCCTCCTTAAATACCTGTGCTCCCAAGGGATTATGGGATCCCTTGGGACTCCAGAGGATGAGCCCTCTGGTGGCTGTACAGAGTAAATACAAGTTCACATATATAACAACACTTCCCTGCCTTCCCCCACCCCCCCGCCCCCAATGTCAATATTGTAACTATTTACAATGTGAGTCGATCTGGGGCCCTTCTTGCCCTGGTTGATTGTCTCGGTGTGAAAGCTGGTATTGTTGAATCATTTGTTGGGCCCTCGCTGGGCTGCTGTGCAGCTGGCCTTGCTGGGCTGCCTGGTGTGTTGGGTCCTGCTGGCTGCTGTGGATGATGGGTTCTGCTTCGTGGTCAACTGTGGTGCCAGTTGCCACTGGTGTGTATGTTGGGGGATCAAAAAAGGTAGGGTCCAAGATGGGTTCCTCAGGATAGTCCGTAAATCTGAGTTTGATTTGGTCCAAGTGTTTCTGGTGAATGAGTCCATTTGAAAGTTTGACCTGAAACACCCTGCTCCCCTCTTTGGCCACGACAGGGCCGGGAAGCCACTTGGGACCTTGTCCATAATTCAATACAAATACAGGATCATTGATTTTAATCTCGCATGACATATTTGCGCTGTCATTTTATGTACTTTGTTGAAGCCGCCTGCTCGCTACCTGTTCATGTAGATCAGGGTGAACTAACGAGAGCCTTGTCTTAAGTGCTCTTTTCATGAGCAGTTCAGCAGGTGGGATTCCAGTAAGCGAGTGGGGTCTCGTGCGGTAGCTAAGCAAGACTCAGGGTAGGCGAGTTACCTTCTTCAAGTCTTGCTTGATGGTTTGCACTGCTCTCTCTGCCTGACCATTGGACGCTGGTTTAAATGGAGCAGATGTGACATGATTGATCCCGTTAGGGGTTGTGAATTCTTTGAACTCAGCACTGGTAAAATATGGCCCTCAACGTGAGTGGCGAATATGGCCCGCAGGCTTTCAGTAGTGGCAGCGGATGTGCTAGCTGACATTATCTCACATTCAATCCACTTGAAATACGCGTCTACAACCACAAGGAACATTTTACCCAAGAACGGGCCTGCATAGTCGACGTCTACCTTAGACCATGGTTTGGAAGGCCAAGACCATAAACTTAGTGGCGCCTCCCTGGGTACATTGCTTAACTGCGAGCATGTATTACATCTGTGAACGCGGGACTCTAAGTCCGCATCGACACCGGGCCACCACACGTGGGATCTGGCTATCGCTTTCATCATCTGATGCCTGGGTGGGTGCTGTGGAGTTCATTGATGAAGGTGTCGCTGCCCTTCTTGGGGACCACTACACGATTGCCCCACAGAAGGCAGTCAGCCTGTTTAGACATTTCAACTTTGCGCCGGTGGAATGGCTTTATCTCTTCTTGCAATTCCACTGGGACACTGGACCAGCTCCCGTGAAACACACAGCTTTTGACTAGAGATAATAAGGGGTCCTGGCTTGTCCAGGTTTTGATCTGCCGGACAGTGAAGGGTGATTGCTCACTCTCAAATGCTTCCATAACCATGGCTAGATCCGCGGGCTGTGCCATTTTCACCCCGGTGGTGGGCAATGGCAGCCTACTGAGAGCATCGGTGCAGTTTTCTGTGCCTGGCCTGTGGCGGATGGCGTAGTGGTATGCGGACCTCGTGAGCGCCCATCTTTGGATGCGGGCCGATGCACGAGTATTTATCCCTTTATTTTTGGAAAACAGGGATATAACTGACTTATAGTCAGTTTCCAATTCGAATTTTAGCCCAAACAGGTATTGATGCATTTTCTTTACCCCATAGCCACACACTAACTCTTCTTTCTCAATCATGCTGTAGGCTCTCTCAGCCTTAGACAGACTCCTGGATGCATAACAAACCGGTTGCAGTTTCCCAAAATCAATAGCTTGTTGCAATACACACCCGGCACCATATGACGACGCATCACATGCTAGTACCAAACGCTTACATGGATCATACAACACAAGCTATTTGTTTGAGCATAATAATTTTCTCCCTTTTACAAAGGCATTTTCTTGGCTTTTGACCCAAACCCATTCATCCCCTTTTCATAGTAAAACATGTAGTGGTTCTAACAGTGTGCTAAGACCCGGTAAGAAGTTACCAAAGTAGTTCAAGAGTCCCAGAAACGACCGCAGCTCTGTCACATTCTGTGGCCTCAGTGCATTCTCGATTGCCTCCGTCTTCGCGTTGGTGGGCCTGATGCCATCTGCCGCAATCCTCCTTCCCAAGAACTCAACTTCAGACACCAGGAAAACGCACTTCGAGCGTTTTAACCTGAGCCCCACGCGGTTAAGTCGAATAAGAACCTCCTCTAGGTGCTGTAGATGCTCGACTGTGTTTCACCCTGTGACTAAGATGTCGTCCTGGAAGACCACGGTGTGCGGGACCGACTTCAGTAAGCTTTCCATGTTTCTCTGGAATATTGCTGTCGCTGATCGGATTCCAAACGGGCATCTGTTATAAACAAAAAGACATTTGTGCGTGTTGATGCAGGTGAGGCCCTTCGATGATTCCTCCAGTTCCTGCGTCATATAGGCTGAAGTCAGATCCAGCTTCGTGAACGTCTTTCCTCCCACTGCGTTGCAAAGAGGTCGTCGGCCTTTGGTAGTGGGTATTGGTCCTGCAGGGAGAAATGATTGATAGTTACTTTGTAATCGCCACAGATTCTGACGGTGTCATCTCCCTTGAGGACAGGCACCGTCGGACTGGCCCACTCGTTGAACTCGATCGGTGATATGATGCCCTCTCTTTGCAGCCAGTCTAGCTCGATCTTTATCCTTTCTCTTATCATGTACGGTACTTCTCTCGCCTTGTGATGGATGGGTCACGCCCCCGGAATTAGGTGGATCTGCACTTTTGCTCCTTGGAATTTCCCGATGCCTGGTTTGAACAGCGAAGTCAATTTGTTTAAGACCTGGACACACGAAGTGTCGTCAGCGGGCGATACCACTCGGACATCGTCCCAGTTGCAGCGTATCTTTCCCAGCCAGCTCCTGCCAAGCAGCGTGGGACCATCACCCAGTACCACCCAGAGTGGTAGCTTGTGCACCGCTCCATCGTAGGAGACTTTTACGGTAGCACTGCTGATTACAGGAATCAGTTCTTTCGTGTAAGTTCTTAGTTTCGTGCGAACTGGAGTTAAGACTGGCCTTGAGGCCTTGTTGCACCACAATCTTTCAGAAGTCTTTTTGCCCATGATGGACAGGCTCATGCCCGTGTCCAGCTCCATTGACACCGGGAGTCCATTTAATTCAACATTCAGCATTATCGGGGGACAAGTCGTGGTGAATGTGTGCACCCCATGTACCTCTGCCTCCTTGGTCTGAGGCTCTGGTTCGTCGTGATCCTCCGTGGATCTGTCCTCCTCTGCAACATGGTGGTTTGCAAGTTTAACAGGATTTGCAGCCTGCCTGCACACTCGTTGGAGGTGTCCCATTGTTCCAAAGTCCTTGCAAATGTACCCTTTGAATCGGCATGAATGGAAATGATTATCAACCCCGCAGCGGCAACAAGGTGTTAATGGCCTTGCATTCATCACCCTTAATGGTGGACTCTGAGACATCTGCAGATGTGCAGCTGCAGGTATGTGTGACCTGCCCTGTATGTTACGATTCAAAAATAACATCACTTTGTTCACAGTACTTGTAGCAGCACTTGTGTGCTGAGAGACTTGCTTCGTATTGTCACTGGTGGCAATGAACGCCTGGGTTATCGCTATGGCCTTACTCAAGGGTGGGGTCTCTACAGTCAAAAGTTTGCGAAGTGTGGTTTTGTGGCCAATGCCAAGTACGAAAAAGTCTCTGAGCAAGTGCTCCAAATGTCCTTCAACTGTGCAATGTCCTGCCAGGCATCTTAACTCGGCGATATAACTCACCATTTCCTGGCCTTCAGACCTTTTGTAGGTGTAGAACCGGTACCTCTCCATCAGAACGCTTTCCTTCGGGCTCAAATGCTCTCGGACCAGTATGCACAAATTGTCATATGATTTCTCCATGGGTTTCGCTGGAGTGAGTAAATTCATCATGAGGCCATACGTTGGTGCCCCACAGACGGTGAGGAGGATTGCCCTTCATTTGGCAACGTTCTCTTCCCCATCTAGCTCGTTGGCTACAAAGTATTGATCGAGTCACTCCACAAAAGCTTCCCAATCATCTCCCTCTGAGAATTTCTCCAGGATGCCCACTGTTCTCTGCATCTTTGGGTTCGCTATCTGTATCTCGTCACCAGTTATTATGTATGAAGAAAGAGTCAGACTGAACACTGTGAGCTCAAAGTAAAGTGTGACCGTAGTCTTTTATTACAGGTCTCCAGAGTGCCTCTCCAACCTGTGAGGCCTCCTTAAATACCTGTGCTCCCAAGGGATTATGGGATCCCTTGGGATTCCAGGGGATGAGCCCTCTGGTGGCTGTACAGAGTAAATACAAGTTCACATATATAACAGGAAGGTTTCTGAAGACTGCAATGAGTTTGGGGGAGGAGGTGGGAGGGGACAGAGGGAGGTGGCGATTGGAAGCCTTTTGCACTGAGCCCGGAGAGCGAGGTGCCGATCAGAAGGCTTCTGAAGACTGCAATGAGTTTGGGGGAGGGAGGGCGGGGGGAGAGACAAGGGGAAAAGTCACAAGACTGCAATTAGTTGGGGGGAGGGAGAGAGAAGTTCTAATAATCGAAAAAATAATGGAAATGATTCCATTTTAATGTAAAATATATTTTATTCAAAAGTTTAACAAACAGTTTGTACTTAAGTACTAGGCCCGTGCAGCAGAGTTGGTCTCCAGTCGTCTTGGGTAATCCTTGCCACTGGACCACGACCTAGCTCTGTCAAGCCCGTGTGGTGGCTGGTGTGCCATGGCCACCACACGTTAAAAAAATCCAAGCACAGGCATCTTCCATCCTTCAAGATGTAGTTCGGGATCTGGAATATTAGGTCCTTCACTGAAACACCTGTGAACTCATCCTTTTTTGGCGTGGAAGCAAGTTTCGAGGGGCTGCCTATGATCATGATGACTTAAGTTAATAAAATTATTCTTGTATAAAACGTTAACATTTTCTGTTACGATCACTTACAAACTTTAAGGTTACTTACAAACTTTAAGATCACTTACGTGTAAATTTACATAACTTACGAAAAACTTTTAATTTGAGAACAACAGTTACAACAGTAACAATAATAATAACAACAACAACAGCAGCAAAGAAAGGCTGCACCCATCTCTCCCTCACCTTATTTTAAGACCGCCCGCCGCACTTGATCTTGGTGACTCCAACACCCCTGCCCACAGGCGGTGGCACAGTGTTTCTGGGGTTGGTACCAAGCTTATTCTTTCTAACATCTCGGATAGTGCGCATCTGTTGGGGGTGTTGTTGGGGATGGGGAGGGGGCTGCAGGCGGCAATGTGGAGGGCCCGGCTTTGGGCTCTTCAGAGGCTGGTGTGAGGATTGGAGTGGGAGTGGCAGTTGATTCTGTCAATGGGGGCGGGGTCTGGGCGTGTTCCCTTATTGCAGCTACTAACTCCAATATGCTGTCCCTCATGCACCCTGACAGTGTCTCAATGACCTGCAACATTCCCTCCCTCATGTTGAGCAAAACTGTCTCAACTACCTGTGACATTCTTTCCCTCATGTTCTGTGATAGCGTTTGCACATTCTCTCCTTGATGTTCACTGACAGCGCATCACCTACCTGTGACATTCCCTCCCTCATGGTCACTGACATCTTTCCCAATTCTCGTGAGATTGCCGTTAACTTCTCCCGACAGTCCCGCTACCTCGTCACCCACCCCACTGATGGTATCCAGGAGTGATTGCGTAAGGTCAATGCTCTCCCCACTCATTGCCATCATCTGAAGCACATCTGTTAGATCCTGCACCTCAGGAGAGCGTGATCCAGCCCTCCTTCCCCTCCTCCCCATGGGTGTAGCTCACACCCTACCACTGGGACCCGCAGTCTCGGAAGATGGGGCCCTAGGTGTGCCCTGCTGCACCACACCACTGGGACCCGCAGCCTCGGAAGGTAGGGCCCTAGGTGTACCCTGCTGCACCACATCACTGGGACCCACAGCCTCGGACATTCGGAAATCATGGACTGTCCCACCAGCACTCAAACCACTAGTCATGGAAGGGGCTGCCACCGCAATGAGCGGCACTTTCTCCAAAGTCAGTAAAACAGTGGGGGCTTCATCCAGCTCCATCCCCTCCCCTTCACATCCATGTTCTTGATCTGGAGTGTTGGATTTGAAGATGTTCTCCTGTTCAGGCTAGTCCTCGTCTGAATTTTCTCCTACATCGTCACGGTCAGCCTCAAGTTCTGCAAAATATAACAGAACACAGACAAATGGTTATCAGCAGATGAGGGAACAGGGTGGGTGGCATGAGTAGGATCACACAGCGCAGGCCAGGCAGCAGGCTGATTTGAAGGACCACGATGAATGATAGCACATTGCATCAACCGAAGCGTAGCTGACGGAGACATCCCCAGGAACCGAAGCATAGCGAGCCCGTGCAGTACTTAACATTTAGGAAAGCCAGACTGTGGAATTTGCAGGACTTACCCTCTCCCTCGAGTGTGGGCCCAGCTTGTGCATTGGTGGTTGCTTTTCTCCAGGCAAGACTCATCAAAGCAGTGACCCTCTCTTCCAAGGGTGTCAGTAGCTGCAGATTAGCCGGACCTCCTCCTGTTCGGGTTCTTTCTCGTTTGTTGTGTGCCACTTTCCTCTGCAAAGATGAAAATATTACTTTTTAGAGAGGGTGTCTTTCTGCTGGATGGAACATGTACAGCTGGTCACATATACAATTGCAATTGCATTGAATAAATGAAAATATTACTTACACTTGACCAAGGTCCTGCCATTTGTTTTTACACTGGCCTCCAGCTCTCGTGGTGGTCACCACTGCACAGTAATCTTCTGCGGCTTGGTTCCACCATTTCTTCATTTCTTTGGGTGGAACTTTTATGTGACCTCTGCTGGTGTCCAGCTCCTGCCATCTGTTCTCAATCACAGTAACTAGTGCCTCCACTTCATCCTGAAACAAATTTTTGGTCCTTGCGCCACATTGCATCTTGTACTGCTGCACTCCGATTTTTCCAATGATCTCACACAGCACTCCTCACATACCCAACTGGCTCTTTAAAAATGTCCAATTGCCAACTCGGAGCTGTACTGCACATTACTTCCATTGCAACGATGTCAAAATTGTAACTTTTTTTCCCGCATGCGCAGAAGGTGCGACATCGTTTTTTCAGCGCAGACAGCAGGCTCCACCCCCTGAGGCAACTGGGGGAGCTGCGCGGCGCCAAATTTGAATTATAGATTGGGAAAACTTTGGCAAAATATTTCTGCAGCATTTCTGGCCTAGAAAAACGGCTGTAACTCTGGCAATATGCCAGAAAATGGGCTTGGGCAAAATTGAGCCCCATGAAACTACCAGATTGCATAAAAAACAATCTGGTTCACTAATGTCCTTTCTTACAGGAAGGAAATCTGCTGTTCTTACCTGGTCTGGCCTTTTTTGTGACTCTAACAACAACAACAACAACAACTTGTATTTATATAGCGCCTTTAATGTAGTGAAACGTCTCAAGGCATTTCACAGGAGTATTACGCGATAATAATTTGACACCGAGTCGCATAAGTCAAAGTATGTGCAGGTTGGTCAAAGAGGTATGTTTTAAGGAACGTCTTGAAGGAGGAAAGAGAGGTAGAGAGGCGGAGAGGTTTAGGCAGGGAGTTCAGAGCTTGGGGCCTAGCCAACAGAAGGCACGGCCACCAATGTTTGAGCTATTATAATAAAGGATGCTCAGGAGTGCAGAATTAGAGGAGCGCAGACATCTCGGGGGGTTGTGGGGCTGGAGGAGATTACAGAGATAGAGAGGAGCGAGGCCATGGAGGGATTTGAAAATAAGGATGAGAATCTTGAAATTGAGGCATAGCTTAACCGGAAGCCAATGTAGGTCAGCGAGCACAGGGGTGATGGATGAGCGGGACTTAGTGTGAGTTAGGACACAGGCAGCCGAGTATAGGATTACCTATAGTTTACGTAGGGTAGAGTGTGGAAGACCAGCCAGGAGTGCATTGGAATAGTCAAATCTAGAGGTAACAAAGGCACAGATGAGGGCTTCAGCAGCGGATGAACTGAGGCAAGGGTGGAGACGGGTGACGAATCCAGACCCACAGCAATGTGGCTGACTCTTAACTGCCCTCTGAAACGGACTAGCAAGCCACTTAGTTGTATAAGTTGGCTCACCATTACCTTCTCAAGTGCAATTAGAGATGGACAATAAATGCTGGCCTTGTGAATGAATATAAAAAATTGTCAATCAACAATCCACCAGTCAATAAAGCAGGTGACATGTACCATTTGGGGTGGCAGTCCAGTTCATCTCCTTTCCAATGGGCATTTCAATCAGCACAAAAGAGTGATACAGCGGGCCACTGAGGAGAAATATATCACTATATTACATAGAATTACATAGAATTCTATGGCCCCGAACATGGTGGAAGCTAAGTTCCGCCCAATTGCTGCCCAAAGGACCGCTGAGATCCTGACAGTACTTTAGGCCGAACTTTCATGAAAAAGTCCTGGAATGACCGCTCAGTGGCAAAAAAAGGACTTACGTCATGAATCTGGGCGGCAGCGGGCGGGAGATCCCAATCTCGGCGGAAAATGCAATCATCGGCAAAGTACTGCCAAGAATTGAGTAGGGCCCAGGGAGGTTGGGGGGGGGGGGGGAGGGCGGGGGGGGGGGGGGGCCAGTTGGGGGGGCGGGGGGGAAACAGATAAAAATAAAAATTCCCCCAAAAAAACATTGGAAATTTCAGGGGGCTCCCATCCACCTGAATCGCTGGAAAAAAATAAAGAGAAGTTTATTAACCTTTTTTTGCAGGTATTCATACTTACCATTGAGGTTAGACCTGCCTCCGTGCAGCGGTCCTTCCCCCTGCTGCAGCGGACTCCCGCCCGGACCAAACTGGCAGCTGGGCGGGCGGAAGAACACTTACGCGCATTGTGCGCCAGCGGATGTTAGCGGGCGGTCCCCAGCGGCCTTCCCTCCCCTTCCCTCCTCTACCAAACTCACTCATGGGGAGACCGCCCAGAAAACTTGGCGACAGTGGGCGCCATTGGGCAGTGATTGCATCAAGTTCGGCCCCTCTATGTCCACCCTTGCAAAATCTAGTGAACTATGTGAACAAAAAAGGGCTTCACTTCTTTAATTTAATTCACTTCATAATTCTCATATACAATGCCAAGGATATCATTTTGTATTTGAATGCCTACTACCCAGAAAGTTTCCACAATTCCTTCATCTTAAGGCAATCAAGAATCCCAGCAATGTTTACTGGCTCAGGCCAGGAAAACATTTTGACTGGTCGGGGAGAAAGACTACCCTTACATCAGTGGCTCATGACCTACTGCAAATCCCCAGAACACCACAAAAAATAAGATACAATGAGGTGCAGTATACCACAAAGATAGTGGTGGAGCATTTGCATCCTAAAGGCTTGATTTAGGTGATGTGATCAATTGTGGGCCACCCACCAGTATAGTCCGACCAGAGTCTTCAGGATCATTTTGGACGGCTGCATGCTTTGGAATTTAGATATCAGAAGAGACTTAATCTAACCGACCGGGAGAACAAAATAACAAGGGTGACCCAGACCAGCTGGATCTGTGGCTTTACAAGACCCAACAAGACACAGACAAGGCGGATAAACCACTGCAGCTACAAGCTAGATAAGAGACCGACTAATAAGAGACAACTTCAGATAAAAATAGATCCCTACCCATTGGATTCTAGTTATTCCATCAGTGTCACACAATGCAACTACCTCCCTTCAATAAAGCAATCAGATGAGGTTCTCCTTCAAGCCCTCCATATGCCATTCCACAAGATCAGCATAACCATACCATTACATAAAAAAAAAATTCTCAAAGATCATTCAAAGTGACAAAACAGTGTTTTTCTCTTTCCTGCAATTCCGTATTTGAACCTTTCCATTCATGTTTCTGCCCCCACCACAGTACTAAAACACCCTCATCAAAGTCACGTGATATCTTTTGTGACCATGGCACATTATCCCTCCTCATCCTTCTCCACCTGTCTGCAGCCTTTAACTTTGTTGGTCACACCATCCTCCTCCATCGCGCAGCTGGGTAGGACTGCTCTTGCCTAGTTCCATTCTTATCTATCCGGTCATAGCCAGGTCCTGCAATGGTTTCTCTTCCTGCTCCTGCACCCTTACCTCTGGAGTTCCCCAAGGATCTATCCTTAGCCCACTCCCATATTGACAATTTAGTTTCTTACCAGTTGGATTGGACTAAAATTCGAGCGCCGAACGGCACCAACCCAAGCGGCACCGACCCGAGCGGCCCCGACCTTGGCAAGTCCGAGAGGCCCCGACCCAAGCGCCGAGCGGCCCCGACATCGGTGAGTCCGAGAGGCCCCGACCCGAGCGCCGAGCGGCCCAGAACACAGTGAGTCCAAGCGGCCCCGACCCGAGCGCCGAGCAGCCCCAAACCGAGCGGCCCCGACCTCAGTGAGTCCGAGCGGCCCCAACCCGAGTGGCCCCGATTGTGGTGAGTCCGAGAGGCCAGAGAGTTCGGTGAGTTCGGGAGGCCAGGAATCCGAGGAGCAGGAGGGCCGGAGGTAGGCGAGGAGTTCACTTCTGGCGAGGAGCTCACAACCCTCGTCCAGGCAGATAAGTGGTTGGCTGTTTGATTGGTAAGTATCTCTCTCTCATTTTCTTTTTAATTAGATTTTAATTAGATAAGTCTAATTAGAGGGACGGCAGGGCAGATCAGTCCTGTGGACTGCACATCCTGTGGCATGTGGGAAGAGTCCTGGACGCTTCACATGGCCTAGCCAACCATGTGTGCAGAAGGTGTCTCCAGCTTCAACTACTCGAGCTCCGCGTTTCAGAGCTTGAGCGGTGGCAGGAGTCAATACGGTGCATCAACGAGGCTGAGAGCTCCATGGATAGCACGTTTCAAGAAGTGGTCACCACGCAGCTTAAAAGCATGCAGGTAGAAGGGAAGTGGGTGAACACCAGATGGAATAAGAATGCTAGGCAGGTAGTGCAGGCATCCCCCCGTGAATCCATCTTGCTTTCCAACTGATATTCTTTTCTGAGCACCGCTGAGGGCAATGGTGCCTCTGGGGAGTGCAGCCACAGTCAAGTCCAAGACACCACAGGTGGCTCAGCTGCACAGGGGGGAGGGACAAATAATAAAAGAGCTGTGGTGGCAGGGGATTCAATAGTTAGGGGAATAGAGAGGTATTTCTGCGGCCGTCGGCATGACTCCAGAATGGTATGGTGCCTCCCTGCTGCCAGGGTCAAGGATGTCACATAGCAGACTCAGGGCATTCTGTGGGGAGAAGGTAAACAGCTAGAGGTCATGGTCCATATCGGGACTAATGACATAGGTAGAAAGAGGGATGAGGTCCTGCAGGCAGAATTTAGGGAGCAAGGAGAAAAATTAAAGGGTAGGACCACGTGCTAATGAGTATAAGAATAGAAGGATAGAGAGGATGAACACGTGGCTGGAGAGTTGGTGTAGGAGGGTGGGCTTTAACTATTCCTGAGGGACCATTTCTGGGGGAGATGGGACCTGTACAAACCAGATGGGTTGCACCTCAATAGCGCCGGGACCAATATCCTCGCGGGGAGTTTTGCTAGTACTGTTGGGGAGAGTTTAAACTAGCTTGGCAGGGGGGTGGGAACCTGAGAACAAATTCAATAGGGAAGGAAGTAAAGCTGAAATTCAATAGCAATAATTTAGAAAATGAATCTGTAGGATAGAGGAAACAAGCATTAGTAAGTAGTAATCAAGGAGGTCTTCCTGTGCTAAATGGTATATACTTTAATGCAAGGCGTATAGCGAATAAGGTGGATGAGCTAAGAGCACAGGTAGACACTTGGGAATATGACATTAGAGCCATTACAGAGACATGACTGAAAGAGCGGCAGGTTTGGCAGCACAATATTCCTGGTAACAGAATTTTTAGACAAGACAGAAAGGTGGGTAAAAAGGTGCGGAGGGGGGCCTTTGCAGTATTGATTAAAGAAACTATTACAGTGGTGAGGAGGGATGATATGTAGAGGGATCATCAAATGAGGCCATATGGGTTGAATTGAAGAATAAAAAAGGGGTGTTCACACTGCTGAGCATGTATTATAGAACCTCAAACAGTGGGAGGCAGATAGACGTGCAAATATGTAGGCAAATTTCTGTGAAGTCCAAAAAACATGGAGCAGTAATAGTAGGGGATTTTAACTATCCTAATATTGATTGGGACAAATATAGTGTGAAGGGTCTTGAGGGTGCGGAATTCTTAACATGCATTCAAGAGAACTTTTTTAGTCAGTATGTAACAGCCCAACATGAGAAGGGGAGGTTTTGGATTTCGTTTTGGGGAATTAAGCTGGGAAGGTGGAAGGGGTATCAGTGAGAGAGCACTTGGGTGCCAGTGACCACAATTCAGTCAGATTCAAGTTAGTTATGGATAAGGACAAGGATAGAACAGAAATAAAAGTCCCAAATTGGGGAAAAGCTGACCTTGCTAAGTTGAGAAGTGATTTGGCCACAGTGGACTGGAAACAGCTACTTGTGGGTAAATCAATGTCAGAACAGCAAAAGGCATTCAAGGAGGAGATCCAGAGGGCTCAGGCCAAACATGTGCCCTTAAAGAAAAATGGTGGGAATAACAATTCTAGAGCCACCTGGATGTCTGTGGGGGAGGATAAAGAAAAAAAGGGAAGCTTATGTTATATACCGATGGCTAAATACTGTAGAATCTTTGGAGGAATATAGAAACTTCAGAGATAAAATTAAAGAGGATATTAGGAATGCTAAGAGAGAGCACGAAAAATTCTTGGCAAGTAAAATTAAGGAATACCCAAGGATGTTCTATAAATATATTAAGAGCAAAATGATAACTAAAGGAAGGGTAGGGCCTATTAGAGACCATGAGGGTAATCTTTGTGTGGAGGCGGAAGATTCTGGTGTAGTTCTTAATGAATATTTTGCGTCTGTTTTCACAAAGGAAAGGGACAATGCAGATACTGCTATTGAGGAGGAGTATGAAATTCTGGATGAAATAAACATAGTGAGAGAGGAGCTATTAAAGGATTTAGCAGCTTTGAAAGTAGATAAGTCCCCAGGCCCAGATGAAATGCATCCCAGGCTGTTGAGCGAAGTAAAAGAGGAAATAGCAGAGGCCTTGACCATAATTTTTCAGTCCTCTTTGGATTTGGGCATGGTGCCAGAGGACAGGAGGACTGCTAACGTGGTGCCCTTGTTTAAGAAAGGAGAAAGGGATAAGCCGAGTAATTACAGGCCTGTTAACCTAACCTCAGAGTGGGAAAATTATTAGAAAAAATCCTGAAAGGCAGGATAAATCTATTCTTAGAAAGGCAAAGATTAATTAGGGACAGAAAGCACGGATTTGTTATGGGAAGATCGTGTTTGACTAACCTGATTGAATTTTTTGAGGAGGTAACCAGGAGGGTCGATGAGGGTAGTGTGTACGATGAGGGTGATGTAGTGTATATGGACTTTAGCAAAGCTTTTGATAAGGTCCCACATGGTAGACTGTCACAAAAGTTAAAGCCCATGGGATCCAGGGCAAAGTGGCAAGTTGGATCCAAAATTGGCTGAGAGGTAGGAAGCAAAGGGTAATGGTTGATGGATGTTTTTATGACTGGAAGGATGTTTCCAGTGGGGTTCCACAGGGCTCAGTACTGGGTTCCTTGCTTTTTGTGGTGTACATCAATGATCTAGATTTGAATATAGGGAGTATGATTAAGAAGTTTGCAGATGACACTAAAATTGGTTGTGTGGTTGATAATGAAGAGGAAAGTCATGGACTGCAGGAGGATATCAATCTACTGGTCAGATGGGCAGAACAATGGCAAATGGAATTTAATTCAGAGAAGTGTGAGGTAATGCACTTGGGGAGGGCTAATAAGGAAAGGGTATACACATTAAACGGTAAGCCGTTCAAAAGTGTAGAAGAATAAAGGGACCTTGGAGTGTTTGAGGCCAGGTGGACACAGTGATTAAGAAAGCATAAGGAATTCTTGCCTTTATTGGCCGAGGCACAGAATACAAGAGCAAAGAGGTTATGCTTAAATTGTATAATATTCTGATTAGGCCACAGCTGGAGTACTGCATGCAGTTCTGGTCACCGTATTATAGGAAGGATGTGATTGCACTAGAGAGGGTGCAGAAGAGATTTACTGGGGTGCTGCCTGGAATGGAGAATCTTAGCTATGAGGACAGATTGGATAGGTTGGGTTTGTTCTCATTGGAACAGAGGCTGAGAGGAGACCTCATTGAGGTGTATACAATGTTGAGGGGCCTGGATATAGTGGGTAGCAAGGGCCTATTTCCCGTGGTGGAGGGTTCAATTGCGAAGGGGAATAGTTTTAAGGTGGTTGGTGGAAGGTTCAGTGGGGATTTGAGGTGCGGTTTCTTCACGCAGAGGGTTGTGCGGGTCTGGAACTCACTGCCTGGAAGGGTGGTGGATGCAAAAACCTCACCACATTTAAAAAGTGCTTGGATGGGCACTTGAAGTGCTGTAACCTGCAGGGTTACGGACCTAGAGCTCGTAAGTGGGATTAGACTGGATAACCTCTTGTTGGGTTGGCAGATATGATGGTAAGTACTGCAGGGAATCGAATACGGCCAGAGTGATCTCCTGGACCAGTTTCGATCGCTTGGATGGTTCGGTGAGGAATTTTCCCAGATTTCTTTCCCCAATTGGCCTGAGTTTTTATCTGTTTTTTTGCCTCTCCCAGGAGATCACATGGCTCCGGTTGGGTGGAGTGTAGAATGTTGCTGTGCAAGGGGTGTCGCAGTTGTATGGGGCGGACTGGTTGGGCCGGATGCTCTTTACCTTTCTGCCATTGTTCATAGTTCATAGGTTTATATGTAACCTTCAGGGCTAGTGACCGAAGGCCGTGCGGCTCCTTGTCAGCTGGCGTGGACACAATGGGCTGAAATAGCCTCCTTCTGCGCTGTAGATTTCTATGTTTCTATGTTTCTATATCTCATCTACATGCTGCCCCTTGCTGACATCATCCAAACACATAGCTTCAGGTTCCAGATGTACACTGATGAAACCCAACTCCACCTTACCACCATCTCTGTTGACCCTTCCACTGCCACTTTTCTGTCACACTGCTTGTGTGACATTGTAGAGAAATTTCCTACAAGTAAATATTGGGAAGATAAAAGTTATTGTCTTCAGCCCCTACCACTTACTCCATTTCTTAGCCACTGATTCCAAACCCCTCCTTGGTTACTGTCTGAAGCTAAACCAGACTATTTGCATCCTCAGCAATCTATTCGACCCTGAGCTGAGCTTCCAACCCCATATTCTCTCCATCCCCAAGACCACCTACTTCCTCCTCTGTAATATTGTCCATCTCCTCCCCTGCCTCAGCCTATCTGCTGCTGAAACCCTCATTAATGCTTCTGTTACCTCCAGACTTGACTATTGCAATGCACTCCCATTGTCCATCCTCCATAAAATTGAACTCATCCAAAACTCTGTAGACTGTATATAATTCGTATCAAATCTCGGTCACCCATCACCGCTGTGCTCACTGACCTATATTGGTTCCCAGTCCAGCAATGCCTTGAATTTAAAATTCTCATTCTTGTTTCCAAATACTTCCATACCCTATCTCTGTAACCTCCGCTAGCCCTACAATCTACCGAGATCTCTGCGCTCCTCCAATTTTGATCTCGTGTCTCCTCGATTTCCTTCACCTTGCCATTGATGACTGTGCTTTCAGCTGCTGAGGCCCTAAGCTCTAAAATTCCCTCCCTAAATATCTCTGCCTTTCTGTCTCTCTTTCCTCCTTTAAGACGCTCCTTAAAACCTACCTCTTTGACCAAGCTTTTGGTCACCTCTCCTAATATTTCCTTAATAAAAATTGAATATCCTGGAAACATTCAGCAGGTCAGGCAGCATCTGTGGAGAGAGAAATAAGTCATCGACCTGAAATGTTTCCCTCTCCACAGATGTTGCCTTATGTGCTGAGTATTTCCAGCATTTTATGTCTTTTTTCAGATTTACACCATCCGCAGTAATTTGCTTTTGTTCTGATATCGCCTTATGTGGCTCGGTGTCAAATCCCGTGAAACGCCTTGTGATGTTTTACTACATTAAAGGCACTATATAACTACAAATATCTGAGCCTGATACTTCGGATTAAATTAAAACATCACACTTTTTCCTGTTTAATTCGTTTAGTTTTAATTACTTACGTATGAAACCAAGTTAAGCAATCAGATGTTAATGTATTTTTGTCATAAATTAGTTTTATTTTAATTCAGAGGTTTATGTTTATAACAAAACAGTGTAGCACAAATTCAGTACAAGAGTTCATTCTTGAGAATTCATTTACAGGTAATAATACTTTCATGTGTAAATAATTAGAAAGAACATAAATGTTTGAACATGTCAGGTATTTCATTAGCTTTCCTGAATTGTTATTACTGAGAATTTGTTAATTGTGAAGGTTAAAGTCTAATGCCATGATTAGTATTAAAATCGAAGTTGTTATGGTCACAACTCAGAGCACGAATTATTATACAATTGTGGAATGCTATTTAGGGTACAAAAGCAGTTCTGCTTCTTCTAAAGAGAAACAGAGTGGAAGGAAGTTGTGCCATACTTGTGCATCATAACATCTGTTTTGCTTTCAATTATCTGTTTTGGTAAATGTTTTGCATCCAAGTCAAAAACCATCAGTATCTGGAATAGGGTTTGAACCCATGATTTTCTGACTGAGAGGTGAGAGCGCAGACACGGCTGCATATAGTGGCACCACTATTCCCGGCCAGAATAGAGATAATTGGGTAATTCCCCCATCAAGCATGCCTGCTATAAGTGACTGGGATTGATTTTATGCACATAATTTGTAATATGTAACTATCCTCCGCTCACTGCATTTTGCTGGAGAAATCACCCTGTTTTTATGGGGAGAATGTTCATGAGTTCTGTTTGTGTTCATGAGTTTTGTTCACTGGGAGTGTACTATAGACCCCCAAACAGTTAGAGGGAGATAGAAGAACAAATTTATGGGCAAATTGCTGCAGTGCAAAAATTATAGAGCTGTAATATTGGGGGATTTCAACTACCCTAATATTAACTAGGAAAAAAGCAGAATGAATGGTACAGAATTCCTAAAATATATTCAGGAGAACTTCTTTAGCCAGTAACAAGTCCAACAAGGGAGGGGGTGGTTCTGGACTTGGTTTTGGGGAATGAAGAGGGACAGGTGGAAGGGATATCAGTGGGAGAGCATTTTGGTGCTAGTGATCATAATTCAGTAAGATTTAGGATAGTTATGAAAAAGGACAAAGGTGAACCAGGAATAAAAGTTCTCAATTGGGGTAAAGCCAGTTTTGCTGAGCTGAGATGGAATATGGCCAAAGTGAACTGGAAACAGCTACCTGTTGGTAAATCAGTGTCAGAGCATTGGGAGGCATTCAGGGAGCAGATCTTGAGCGTTCAGAGCAAGTATGTTCCCTTAAAGAAAAAGGGTTAGACTAACAAATCTAGAGCCCCTTGGATGTCAAGGGACAAACAGGGTAAGATAAAGAAAAAAAGGGACGCTTATGACAGATGCCGAGAACTCAATGCTGCAGAAACTCTAGGGGAGTATAAGAAATGCAGGGGTGCAATTAAAAAAAGATATCAGGAAAGCAAAGAGAGAGCATGAAAGAATGTTGGCATGTAAAATCAAGGAAAGTTCAAAGATATTTTATAAATACATTAAGAGCAAGAGGATAACTAGAGAAAGAGTGGGGCCTATTAGACTCCATTAAGGAAATCTATGGAGGCAGTATGATTCTTAATGTATCTGTTGCATCTGTTTTCACAAAAGAGAGGGGCGATGCAGACTTTATAATAAGGGAAGAGAAGTGTGAAATATTAGATGAGATATACATAATGAGAGAGGAAGTATTAAGGGGCTTAGCAGCTTTGAAGGTGGATAAATCCCCAGGCCCAGATGAAATGTATCCCAAGCTGTTAAGAGAAGCAAAAGAGAAAATAACAGAGGCTCTGAATCATTTTCCAGTCCTCTCTGGCTACAGGTGTGGTGCCAGAGGACTGGAGGACTGCTAATGTTGTACCTTTATTTAAAAAGGGAGAAAGGGATAGACCGAGTAATTATAGGCCAGTCAGCCTAACCTCAGTGGTGGGAAAATTATTGGAAAAAATCCTGAGGGACAGGTTACATCTTCATTTGGAAAGACATGGATTAATTAAGGACAGTCAGCATGGATTTGTTAAGGGAAAGTCGTGTCTGACTAACTTGGTTGAATTTTTCGAGGAGGTAACCAGGAGGGTCGATGAGGTCGTATGATGTAGTGTATATGGATTTTAGCAAAGCTTTTGATAAGGTCCCACAAGACAGACTGTTCACGAAAGTAAAAGTGCATGAGATCCAGGGCAAAGTAGCAAGTTGGATCCAAAATTGGCTCAATGGCAGGCAGCAAAGGGTAATGATTGATGGGTGTTTTTGTGACTGGAAGGCTGTATCCAGTGGAGTTCCGCAGGGCTCAGTGCTGGGTCCCTTGCTTGTTGTGGTATATATCAATGATTTGGACTTGAATGTTGGGAGTATGATTAAGAAGTTTGTAGATGACACTAAAATGGGCTGTGTGGTTGATAATGAAGAAGAAAGCTGTACATTGTTTCAATGTACTGGTCAGGTGTGGAACAGTGCCAATTGGAATTCAATCCAGATAAGTGTGAGGTAAGCATTTGGGGAGGTCTAACAATGCAAAGGAATACACATTAAATGGTACGCATTGAAAAGTGTAGAGGAACAAAAGGACCTTGGTGTGCATGTCCATAGATCCCTAAAGGTAGCAGGTCAGGTAGATAATGTGGTTAAGAAGGAATATGGAATACTTGCCTTTATTAGTCGAGGCATGAAATACAAGAGCAAGGAGTTATGCTTGAACTCTATAAAACACTGGTTAGGCCACAGCTGGAGTTCTGGTCACCACATTACAGGAAAGATGTGATTGCACTAGAAAGGTGCAGAGGAGATTTACAAGAATGTTGTCTGGACTGGAGAATTTTGGCTATGAGGAAAGATTGGAGATGTTGGATCTGTTTTCTTTGGAACAGAGGAGGTTGAGGGGAGACCTGATTGAGGTGTATAAAATTATGAGGGGCTTGGATAGAGTGGATAGGAAGGACCTGTTTCCCTTGGCAGATGGGTCAACAACCAGGGGGCATAGATTTAAAGTAATTGGGGGGAGGTTTAGAGGAGATATGAGGGGAAATTTCTTCTCCCAGAGGGTGTTGGGGGTCTGGAACTCACTGCCTGATAGGGTGGTAGAGGCAGAAACCCTCAATACATTTAAAAAATACTTGGATCTGCACTTGACGTGCCACAACCTACAGGGCTACAGACCTAGAGCTGGAATGTAGGATTAGGCTGGATAGCTCTTGGTCGGCCACCACAGACACGATGGGCTGAAATGGCCTCCTTCCTGCTGTAAATTTCTGTGATTCTGATTCTATGAGTTCTGTGTGTTGCAGTTTGTAGAGAAACTATTTAAATAGACTCTGTAAATAGACTTTGTTTGCTTTATTGTTTGCTGAATAAATAAACTTTGCTTGCTGTAAAATGGACTGTTTGCTGTAATATGTGGGCAGACAGATCCACAACAATGAGCTACGGCAACTGCTCACAAAACCCTAGAACTTACTCTTTTGGCAGTTCCGACTCTTCTTCCAGAGGTTTTCACAGAGACCTACTCACAGTATCAGAGCCACAAATACAGTCAACAACAAAAACAACTTGTATTTATACAGGTATAGCACTTTTAGCATAGTGAAACATCCCAAGGCGCTTCACAGGAGATAAAAAAATTGATACTGAGCCGCATAAGGAGAAATTAGGGAAGGTGACCAAAAGCTTGGTCAAAGAGGTAGGTTTTAAGGAACTTCTTGAAAGAGGAAAGAGAGGTCGGGAGGCAAAGAGGTTTAGGGAGGGAATTCCAGAGCTTAGGGCCGAGGCAACAGAGGGCACGGGCACCAATGATTAAGCGATTATAATCAGGGATGCTCAAGAGGGCAGAATTAGAGGAGCGCAGACATCTCGGGGGGGTTGTGGGATGGAGGAGATTATAGAGATAAGGAGGGGCAAGGCCATGGAAGGATTTGAAAACAAGTGTGAGAATTTTGAAATTGAGGTGTTGCTTAACCGGGAGTCAATGAAGGTCAGTGAGCACAGGGGTGATGGGTGAGCGGGACCTAGTGTGATTTAAGACACGTGCAGCCGGGTTTTGGATAAACTCTAGTTTACGTAGGGTAGAATGTGGGAGGCCAGCCAGGAGTGCATTGGAATAGTTAAATCCAGAGGTAACGATGGCATGGATGAGGGCTTCAGCAGCGGATGAGTTGAGGGAAGGGCGGAGACAGGCGATGTTACGGAGGTGGAAACAGGTGATCTTAGTTATGCTGTGGATATGTGGTCAAAAGCTCATTTCAGGGTCAAACATGACATCAAAGTTGCGAACAGTATGGTTCAGCCCCGGTCAAAAGTTAGGGAGCGGGATGGAGTCAGTGGCTAGGGAAGGGAGTTTGTGGTGAGGACCGAAAACAATGGCTTTCCGGTGATCTTACTATAGGGGGCAGACTCCAAACATTTATACAGACAGGAACTAATTACATCAGACTCTTCCAAACTGGAAACAATCAAGGACAGTTATTCACCATACTTCCTCTCCTCATTCCCTCATTTTCAGGGTATCAATACATCAGACCACCCCAGAGACCCTGTGATGACAGCAATTGTCCACAGAAATATCTCATCTTTTATCTATCATGGCAATTGAGTAAGTCTCTCCCAAAAACAATGGATCAAATCTTGCTGGAACAATAATGACATGTTCATGACACACACTGTTATTAATGCACAAATCGTCCCACAAGTTCAGGGGATTAAGAGATGCGCCACGATTTGCAAATTTCCAGAAGTTGCTGGTCAATTTCCGCCATTTGGTTTGCACAAACAGCATCTCACCCTTAGCCTCCCTGTTATTTTTAAGAACTTGCTGGATTTGCATAGTAATTTCACATTAAACTTACCACAAAAAATTACATCTTGAATTTATGAGTGTAAATACCCTTTTAATGACGGGCAGAATTTCCGACATCCTGGGCCCGTACGGACCCGGAAAGGCACCAGAAAAGCCAGTTTTAAACTTAGTAACATAGAAACATAGAAAATAGGTGCAGGAGTAGGCCATTCAGCCCTTCTAGCCTGCACCACCATTCAATGAGTTCATGGCTGAACATGCAACTTCAGTACCCCATTTCTGCTTTCTCGCCATACCTCTTGATCCCCCTAGTAGTAAGGACTTCATCTAACTCCCTTTTGAATATATTTAGTGAATTGGCCTCAACTACTTTCTGTGGTAGAGAATTCCACAGGTTCACCACTCTCTGGGTGAAGAGGTTTCTCCTCATCTCGGTCCTAAATGGCTTACCCCTTATCCTTAGACTGTGTCCCCTGGTTCTGGACTTCCCCAACATTGGGAACATTCTTCCTGCATCTAACCTGTCTAAACCCGTCAGAATTTTAAACGTTTCTATGAGGTCCCCTCTCATTCTTCTGAACTCCAGTGAATACAAGCCCAGTTGATCCAGTCTTTCTTGATAGGTCAGTCCCACCATCCCGGGAATCAGTCTGGTGAATCTTCGCTGCACTCCCTCAATAGCAAGAATGTCCTTCCTCAAGTTAGGAGACCAAAACTGTACACAATACTCCAGGTGTGGCTTCACCAAGGCCCTGTACAACTGTAGCAACACCTCCCTGCCCCTGTACTCAAATCCCCTCGCTATGAAGGCCAACATGCCATTTGCTTTCTTAACTGCCTGCTGTACCTGCATGCCAACCTTCAATGACTGATGTACCATGACACCCAGGTCTCGTTGCACCTCCCCTTTTCCTAATCTGTCACCATTCAGATAATAGTCTGTCTCTCTGTTTTTACCACCAAAGTGGATAACCTCACATTTATCCACATTATACTTCATCTGCCATGCATTTGCCCATTCACCTAACCTATCCAAGTCACTCTGCAGCCTCATAGCATTCTCCTCGCAGCTCACACTGCCACCCAACTTAGTGTCATCCGCAAATTTGGATGGAGCTTGACAGATCGTAGCCAGATGGGGAGCGAGGACATTTGTACGGGCAAGATTGGGCTATTTACCCATATCTTGCCCAGCAAATGTCCTCAAAAATCTTGCGCCTGAAAAAGCAGGCACATAGCCTACTTTTACAGGTGCAAGTGTTTTAAAACACACTAAAACAATTGTAAAATAAAATTATAAGCACATAGTTTATTGTTAAAAACTCTTCCCACTACGGTAAGTTTATTTTTACCCATAATTAATAAAACTTTTTTAAAAATCGGGAAAATATTTTATTTTTATAAAACATAATTATTTTAATTTCAATTAATTTTAAATATGTGTGGTCTGTTTTTTATTTTTTATTATTTTGTGTGATTGCTTTTGTTCCCATTAATAGCACTGAGAATTCGTAGTTACGCAAGTTTCAGTGCTATTAATGGGAACCTGTGAAATACTCACCTGCTGAGCTAAGCAGTCGCGCATGACGGGACGCTTCAGAATCAGAAATCAGGGCGCCTCTGAGACCACAAGGTAAATTCGTAAAAAATATCCAGCGAGGAGGCAATTGCCCGCGGGAACACCCTAGAGGAATTTCTGGGCCGATATGATCATTTGTTAATGGAATGCAAGTCAACCTCTCTGGCCCAGAAAGGGAACAACTTAAGCTGTGGAGTTTCATTTCTTCAGGTGGTAAATCGTTCTTCGAAATGGGGTTGGGGGAAATATATTAGCATGGAAAGAGGATTGGCTAACTAACAGAAAACAGAGAGTCGGGATAAATGGGTCATTTTCAGGTTGGCAAACAGTATCTAGTGGGGTGCCACAGTGCTGGGGCCTCAACTATTTACAATCTATTTTAATAACATGGATGAATGGACTGAGTGTAATGTAGCCAAATTTGCTGATGATACAAAGATAGGTGGGAAAGCAAGTTGTGAGGAGGACACAAAGTATCTGCAAAGGGATATATATAGGCTAATGAATGGGCAAAAAATTGGCAGATGGAGCATAATGTGGGAAAATGTGAGGTTATCCATTTTGGTAGGTAAAATAAAAAAGTAAATCATTATTTAAATGGGGAGAGATTACAAAATGCTGTGGTACAGAGGGATCTGGGGGTCCTTGTACATGAAACACAAAAAGTTAGTGTTATGTATGTAACCCTTGGCAACCTGTATCACACCACCACCAGAGGGCCTACCTGTTGGAGTCCCAAGAGTCCCAGCATCCCTTGGGAGCATTGTATATAAGCAGGCCTCCCATGCTGTACCAGCACTCTGGAGTTTAATTAAAGGAGTTAAGGTCACACTTACTCATTGCATACAGTACTCAGTTGTATCACTTCATTATAAGCATGACAATTGGTGATGAGATAACGAACAACCACGCAAAAATGCAAAGAACCGTTGGTATCCTGGAGAAATTCTCAGAAGGGGACGGTTGGGAGGCCTTCGTGGAGCGACTCAACCAATACTTCGTGGCCAACGAGCTGGAAGGGGACGAGAACGCTGCCAAACAAAGGGCGATCCTCCTTACCATCTGTGGGGCAACAACCTATGGCCTCATGAAGAATCTTCTAGCTTTGGTGAAACCAACAACCAAATCCTATGAAGAACTGTACGCTGGTCCGGGAGCACCTAAATCCGAAGGAAAGCGTTTTGATGGCAAGGTATCGGTTCTACATGTGTAAACGGTCGAAAGGCCAGGAAGTGACGAGCTACGTCGCCGAACTAAGGTGCCTTGCAGGACATTGCGAATTCGATGGATTCCTGGAGCAAATGCTAAGAGACTTTTTTGTGCTTGGCATTGGCCATGAGATTATCCTTCACAAACTATTGACTGTTGAAACATCGAATCTGAGCAAAGCCATAACGATAGACCAGGCATTTATGTCCACCAGCGATAACACCAAACAAATTTCGCAGCATGAAGAGATTTTGGCTAGTACTGTATACAAAGTAACGTCGTTTTCAAGCAGGAATGCATATGGCAGAACGTACACGCTGGCAGCTGCACGATCTCAGATGACCCAGAGTCTGTCATCAATCGTTAATGCGAGGCAGTTAACTCCTTGTTGGCGCTGTGGAGGTGATCATCGGGCCCATCAATGCCGTTTCAAACACTATGCGTGCAAAGGCTGTGAAACAAAGGGGCACCTCCAGTGAGTGTGCAAACGAGCTGCAAACCACCACGATGCAGAGGAGGATCGATCCATGGTGAATCGGGCTGAACTAGAGATTCGAACCAAGGAGGCAGAAGTGGACGGGGTACACACCTTCACCACGAAATGTCCACCGATCATGTTAAAAGTTGAACTGAATGGAATTCCAGTATCCATGGAACTGGACACGGGTGCGAGTCAGTCCATAATGAGTAAAAAGGCCTTCGACAGGCTGTGGTGCAACAAGGCACACAGGCCCAAGCTTAGCCCCATTCACACTAAGCTAAGAACTTACACCAAACAGCTGATCCCTGTTATTGGCAGCGCAGAAGTAAAAGTCTCCTATGATGGAGCAGTACACGAACTCCCACTATGGATTGTGCCAGGGGATGGTCCCACACTGTTCGGCAGAAGCTGGCTGGGAAAAATCCGCTGGAACTGGGACGACATCCGAGCGCTTTTGTCCATCGACGATGCCTCATGTGCCCAGATTCTGAGCAAATTCCTGCCGTTGTTTGAGCCAGGCATTGGAAGTTTCTCGGGGGCGAAGGTGCAGATCCACTTGGTTCCCAGTACACGACCCATCCACCACAAGGCACAGGCGGTGCCATATATGATGCGAGAGAAAGTGGAGATCGAGCTGGACAGGCTGCAACGAGAAGGCATCATTGCGCCGGTGGAGTTCAACGAGTGGGCCAGTCTGATTGTTCCAGGTCTCAAAGGCGACGGTATGGTCAGAATTTGTGGGGACTATAAAGTAACGATTAACCATTTTTTGCTACAGGACCAGTACCCGCTACCCAAGGCAGACGACCTATTTGCGACCCTGGCTGGAGGAATGACGTTCACCAAGTTGGACCTGACCTTGGCCTACATGACTCAGGAGCTGGAGGAATCTTTGAAAGGCCTCACTTTCATCAACACGCACAAAGGTCTGTTCATCTACAACAGATGCCCGTCTGGGATTCGTTCGGCTGTGGCAATCTTCCAACAGAATATGGAGAGCCTGCTAAAGTCGGTTCCTCGCACCGTGGTTTTCCAGGACGATATACTGGTCACAGGTCGGGACACCATCGAACACTTGCAGAACCTGGAAGAGGTTCTAAGTCGGCTAGATCGCGTGGGACTCAGGTTGAAATGCTCAAAGTGTGTTTTCCTGGCGCCAGAGGTCGAGTGCTTAGGAAGAAGAATCGCGGCAAATGGCATCAGACTCACCGACGCCAAGACGGAGGCCATTAAGAACGCACCGAGGCCACAGAACTTGACGGAGCTGCGGTCGTTCCTGGGACTCCTCAATTATTTCGGTATTTTCCTACCCGGGTTAAGCACCTTGCTAGAACACCTACATGTGCTATTGCGCAAGGGAAATGACTGGGTATGGGGGAAATCACAAGAGGCTGCTTTTGAGAAAGCCAGAAATCTGTTATGTTCCAACAAACTGCTTGTTCTTGAAAACTCATGTACACGACTAGTGCTAGCTTGCGATATGTCGTCATACGGGGTTGAGTGTGTGTTACAACAGGCTAACGAATCGGGAACATTGCAACTGGTCGCCTAGCATCCAGGAGTTTGTCCAAGGCCGAAAGGGCTTACAGCATGATTGAAAAAGAAGCTCTGGCATGTGTTTACGGGGTGAAAAAAATGCACCAGTATCTGTTTGGTCTCAAGTTTGAGCTAGAAACTGACCATAAGCCGCTCATATCGCTATTCTCAGAGAGCAAAGGGATTAACACCAATGCCTCTGCCCGCATCCAAAGATGGGCACTCACGCTGTCTGCATACAATTATGTAATCCGCCACAGACCAGGCACAGAAAACTGCGCTGATTCTCTCAGTCGGCTACCACTGCCCACCATCAGGGTGGAAATGGCACAGCCTGCAGACTTGCTCTTGGTGATGGATGCATTCAAAAATGAAAAGTCACCATTAAGGCTCGCCAGATCAGGACCTGGACCAGCCAGGATCCTTTACTATCCCTGGAAAAAAATTGTGTCCTCCATGGGAGCTGGTCCAGTGTCCCAGTGGAGATGCATGAAGAGATCAAGCTGTTCCAAAGGCGCAAAGACGAAATGTCCATACAGGTGGACTGTCTTTTGTGGGGTAATCACGTGGTTTTGCCGAAGAAAGGCAGGGAAACGTTCATACGGGACCTACACAGTACCCACCCAGGCATAGTAATGATGAAAGCCATAGCCAGATCCCATGAGTGGTGGCCCGGCATCGACTCAGACTTAGAGTTATGTGTGCGCCAATGCAACACTTGCTCTCAACTCAACAATGCACCCAGAGAGGCACCGCTAAGTTTGTGGTCATGGCCCTCCAAACCGTGGTCTAGGATCCACGTTGACTTTGCGGGCCCATTCCTAGGCAAAATGTTCTTGGTTGTTGTGGATGCTTATTCAAAATGGATTGTGTGTGTAATAATGTCTGGAAGCAAGTCCACTGCCACCATTGAAAGCCTACGAACCATGTTTGCCACACACGGCCTGCCTGATGTCCTTGTCAGCGACAATGGGCTGTGTTTCACCAGTGCTGAATTCAAGGAATTCATGACCCGCAATGGGATCAAGCACGTCACATCTACCTCGTTCAAGCCTGCATCCAACAGCCAGGCAGAGCGGCCAGTCCAAACCATCAAGCAAAGCTTGAAACGTGTGTTGGAAGGCTCCCTGCAGACCCGCTCAGCTACCGCACCAGACCCCACTCGCTCACCCGGGTTTCCCCAGCCGAGCTGCTCATGAAAAGGGCGCTCAAAACAAGGCTCTCTCTTGTCCACCCTGATCTCCATGATCACGTCGAGGGCAGGCGCCATCAACAAACCATGTATCATGATCGCGCAAACTTGTCACGCGATATTGAAGTCAATGACCCTGTATTTGTACTCAACAATGGACATGGTCCCAAATGGTTTACTGGCACAGTCATAGCCAAAGAAGGGAGTAGAGTGTTTCAGGTCAAATTGGCCAATGGACTAACGTGCAGAAAGCATGTGGACCAAACCAAATTGCGATTCACAGACAGCAACGAGCAACCCGAAAAGGATTCCATCAACTTCAACTCTCCAACACACACACAAGTGGCAACTGACATCATGGTTGACCACGAAGTTCAACTCACCATCCCCAGCAGCCTGGCAAGGCCAGCTGCCCAGCAACCCAGCGATGAACCAACCAACTCACCCACACCTGCATTTGTACCGAGCCGATCGAAAAGAGAGCGAAAAGCCCCAGATCGTCTCACCCTGTAAATAAGTGTGCCATTGACTTTGGGAGGGAGTGATGTTATATTTGTAACCCTTGGCAACATGTATCACACCACCAGCAGAGGGCCTACCTTTTGGAGTCCCAAGGGATCCCAGGCCTCCCATGCTGTACCAGCACCCTGGAGTTTAAATAAAGGAGCTAAGGTCACACTTACTCATTGCATACAGTACTCAGTTGTATCACTTCATTATGAGCATAACAGGTACAGCAAATAATTAGGAAGGCAACTGGAATGTTGACCTTTATTGCAAGGGAGATGGAGTATTAAAGTAGGGAAGTCCTGCTACAACTGTACAGGGCGTTGGTGAGATCACACTTGGAATACTGCGTACAGTTTTGGTCTCCTTATTTAGGGAGGGATATACTTGTATTGGAGGCAGTTTAGAGAAGGTTCACGAGGTTGATTCCTGAGATGAAGGGGTTGCATTCTGAAGAAAGGTTGGGCAAGTAAGACCTATACTCATTGGAGTTCAGAAGAACGAGAGGTGATCTTATTGAAATGTATAAGATTATGAGGGGGCTTGGCAGGGTAGATGCAGAAAGAATGTTTCCCCTCATGGGGGAATCTTTAACTAGGTGTCATAGTTTCAGAATAAGAGGTCGTCCATTTAAAATGGAGAGGAGGAGGAATTTATTCTCTCAGAGGGTCATGAATCTATGGAACTCTCTACCCTAGAGAGCTGTGGAGGCTGGGTCATTGAATATATTTAAGGTGGAGATAGACAGATTTTTGAAAGATAAGGGAGTCAAAGGTTATGGGAAATGGGCAGGGAAGTGGAGTTGAGGCAAAGATCAGATCAGACATGATATTATTGAATGGCGGAGCAGGCTCGAGGAGCCAAATGGCCTACTCCTGCTCCTATTTCTTATGTTCTTATGTAAGGCCATGAAATTCCACCCCTTAACGCTGGAATTTAAGGCCGGTTTCGGTGGAAAAATGACAGCCACTTCCAACACGTGCTGTGGTGGTCTCCACTTTGTGCAGTTCGGTAGCATGGTCAATGCCTGCGTGCAGCAACAAAATGCAAATAAGACAGGTCATGACGTCAATCAGCTTGAAAAAGGCACAAGGGTAGTGTTGTGGTGAGGGGAGCCGGGGGGAAAGCAAGAAGCGTATGCTTACATCATGTGCAGCTTGTAAATCAGAAGAGCTAAACAAGTTCGAGCGCATTGGTAACGGCATGAGAGGCTGCTTCTCTCACTTAAAGGGAAGGGCCAATGATGCTGGACAAGCTAGTTGTCTGCAGTTCTGCGTTGTAAAGCGACCTGCGCGACCCAAGCCCCAAACACTGTCACAAAGTGGAGGGCTTGAACGTCTTGCACCAGTGAAACATGAAAAACTTTGCGCTGGCACTAGACTGGTGCAAATAATAAAGGTTGCATAGCTGAAAACTATTCCCTTTAATTACCGCTCCCCAAGCAGCCAGCCAAGTTCATAACGCCTCCTCTTGGTGGCATTGTTGGCACGAGGCACTGCAGCAGGGGGCGAAGTCAACTTTACATCTGGGATGACAATGGGGCGTTGTGCAATTTATTATGTTATGATCTGCGATGCACTAAAGGCCCAGACAGTAAGAGCTGGCGGTAGCGCTAAACCGGCACTGAAGATCACGGGCGTCGCTGTTAGCGCCCCCCCACCCCTCCACCAACCCCCGGCACTAATGGGAGGCGCTAACCAACTGAACTTCTCGCCCTTTGTGTCTTAATTGTTCCAATATCAAATATCTGAATTTGCGGCCCCTATGTGCACACGCCCGTAAGGAGCCCGCAAGTTTCGGGCTTGGGCATGCACTGCGCAGGCGTTGAAACCCGGAACTTGCGATCAGTCATGAATCCTCTTGACAGATCGCACGCATCCGAAAGAAAAGGGCCTCCGCAGGCAGAGAGTTGGGCTATTTGCCCAACATTTGTCCAACGAATTCCCTTGAAATTCTTATGCCTGGTGAAAGCGTATGACCTGCTTTTACCAGTGTAAGAGTCTTAAAAAATAGAAAAATAAAATTGTGTCACTCATTTATACATTAAAAGTCCTCTCCATTAATATGAGTTTATTTTTAGCCCCATTGAAACTTATAGGAGGCGAAATTGTCCCTTTTTATGGCCCTGTCAGTGCCTCCGGGGACGCTAGCGGGGCAGAGGGAACTTTTCACCTGGCAGGGGCGGGGGGGGGGGGGGCGGTGGGCGGGGGACTGCGGGGGTGGCGCTACCACCAGCCAGGAAATTGACCGGGAGTTTGTGGATGGAGCTGCTGCCATGGCACTGCCGCATCCCGTGGTTAGTGACCCACAGCTGCCATCGTGCAGCCTGGCACTCGTTTTAGGTGCCGGGCTGCAGGCCCGGTCATATGCTGTTACCAAGCTCATGGTCTACAGGGCTGTAGTAATACCCGCCCTCCTGTATAGCTCAGAGACATGGACCATGTACAGTAGGCAACTTAAGTCGCTGGAGAAATACCATCAACGATGTCTCCGTAAGATCCTCCAAATCCCCTGGGAGGACAGATGCACCAACATTCGCGTCCTCGACCAGACCAACATCCCCAGCATTGAAGCACTGACCACACTTGATCAGCTCCGCTGGGCAGGCCACATAGTCCGCATGCTAGACACGAAACTCCCAAAGCAAGCACTCTACTCGGAACTCCTTCACGGCAAGCGAGCCATAGGTGGGCAAAGGAAACATTACAAGCCTCTCTGATAAAATGCATCATCCTACTGATACCTGGGAGTCCCTGGCCAAAGACCGCCCTAAGTGGAGGAAGTGCATCCGGGAGGGCGCTGAGCACCTCGAGTCTCATCAGTGAGAGCATGCAGAAATCAAGTGCAGGCAGCGGAAAGAGCGTGCGGCAAACCTGTCCCACCCACCCTTTCACTCAACGACTATCTGTCCCACCTGTGACAGGGATTATGGTTCTTGTATTGTACTGTTCAGCTACCTAAGGACTCATTTTAAGAGTGGAAGCAAGTCTTTCTCGATTCCGAGGGACTGCCTATGATGACGATGATGGCCTAGTGGAGGCCATCAGATGCCTTTCAGCGTTCGCAGCGGCCCTCCCCTTTAAGCGAAGGGCCCCCAAATGAAGAGGAGTGCACGAGATTGCGCTCAACTTCCTTTCAGGGGCGGTACGCCCAATTTAGATGGTTACCGCCCTCAATCGGGTCGCAGGTCAATTTTGCCCCCATAAATTTTTTTCAAAAAATTAAATCTTTGTTTAACATATTTAATTAAATGGCATTTTAATTCATTTTAAACATATAATGTTCTTAAAAAATTTATTTCATGTGTTCGAGTCCATACAAATGAAACTCCCCAAAATATGAATGGAGATTCCCTTCTGTTGGAGTGCTAAAAGACCAGGCGGGGCGGTGGTGGTGCAGCGCCGCGCAATATCCCATGCAGCACTGCCAACATAAGAACATAAGAACATAAGAACATAAGAATTAGGAACAGGAGTAGGCCATCTAGCCCCTCGAGCCTGCTCTGCCATTCAATAGATCATGGCTGATCTGGCCGTGGACTCAGCTCCACTTACCCGCCCTCTCCCCGTAACCCTTAATTCCCTTATTGGTTAAAAATCTATCTATCTGTGACTTGAATACATTCAATGAGCTAGCCTCAACTGCTTCCTTGGGCAGAGAATTCCACAGATTCACAACCCTCTGGGAGAAGAATTTCCTTCTCAACTCGGTTTTAAATTGGCTCCCCCGTATTTTGAGGCTGTGCCCCCTAGTTCTAGCCTCCCCTACCAATGGAAACAACCTCTCTGCCTCTATCTTGTCTATCCCTTTCATGATTTTAAATGTTTCTATAAGATCACCCCTCATCCTTCTGAACTCCAACGAGTAAAGACCCAGTCTACTCAATCTATCATCATAAGGTAACCCCCTCATCTCCGGAATCAGCCTAGTGAATCGTCTCTATACCCTCTCCAAAGCCAGTATATCCTTCTTTAAGTAAGGTGACCAAAACTGCACGCAGTACTCCAGGTGCGGCCTTACCAATACCCTATACAGTTGCAGCAGGACCTCCCTGCTTTTGTACTCCATCCCTCTTGCAATGAAGGCCAACATTCCATTCGCCTTCCTGATTACCTGCTGCACCTGCAAACTAACTTTTTGGGATTCATGCACAAGGGCCGAGGTTGACGGGACTGGCTCTGCAAGGGCCGGGCGTGGAGGTCGTCCTCTCGGCTTACGCCGATGACGTGCTCCTCGCGGTAGAGGATCCCGCTGACCTGCGGAGGATGCGTGAGTGCCAGGAGATTTACTCGGCCGCGTCCTCCGCCAGGATCAACTGGGAGAAATGTTCCGGACTCCTGGTGGGTCAGTGGCGGGTGGACTCCCTGCCGGAGGAGCTCAGGTCTTTTGCCTGGAGCACGACCCATCTCCTCTATCTGGGAGTCTACCTTAGCCCCGACGAGGAAGCCTGGCCGGCGAACTGGCAGGAGCTGGAGGCCAAGGTCGCCGCTCGCCTAGGGCGCTGGACAGGACTGCTCCGAGTGCTGTCCTACAGGGGTCGAGCGCTAGTCATAAACCAGCTGGTGGCCGCAATGCTGTGGTACCGGCTGGTCACTTTGACCCCTCCCCCTGCGTTTGTCGCCAAGATACAGAAGAAGCTGGTGGACTTCTTCTGGAACAACAGGAAGCACTGGGTCTCTGTCGCGGTCTTGAGTCTCCCGCTTGAGGAGGGCGGTCAGTCGTTGGTGTGCGTCAGCGCCCAGCTCGCGACTTTCCGTCTTCAGACCCTGCAGAGATACCTTTACGTCGAGCCCCCTCCTAGGTGGTGCGCTCTGGCGAGGTATTTCTTCCGCCAGCAGCTCGACCTCAATTATGACACGCAGCTCCTGTTTGTGAACTTGGGGGGTGCCAGGACCGCCCTCCGGGAGCTGCCTGTCTTTTACAGGGAACTCATCAGGGTCTGGAACAAAGTCTCCACCAAGCGCAGCTCTCCGCCGGCTGGAGTGGCGGCCGTCCTGCAGGAGCCGCTGCTCGGGAATCCGTACCTCCACGGCCGAGGCTTCATGTGGCGGTCGGAAGAGAGGGCTGTGGCTGGTGAGGTGACCAGGGTCAGGGACCTGCTCGATGGCGGAGGAGCGGGCTGGATGGCGCCAGACACGCTGGCGCGGCGCCTAAATTCTGCCAACGTCCGCCACGCGGCCGATGCCATCGAGTCGCTAAAAACAGCTCTGGGCCCTGACTCCGTTAGGTGCATCGAGGAGGCTCAAGCACGTGGGGAGATCCCGTCCGAACTGACCCCCGTCCGGACGGAATTCCTCATCGGCGCCAAACCCCGGAACCTCCCTCGGGGGCCGGCGCCTCACAACTTGAGCCGCCTCGGGGAAATCCCCTCCGTGCCTTTCAGTTCCGCGCGGAGGGGTTTCCTGTACGGGCTGCTCCTGCACACCCTCAACTTTGCCATCCTCGCCGGCCGTCCGGACACGCCATGGCGTACCATCTTGCCGTCCGGAGGAGGCGGGGGTCCCCGATGGAGGGCACTCTACGCAGGGGTCCTCCCACTATTCATCGGGGACTTGGCCTGGAGGGTGGTGCACGGAGCAGTGCCGTGCAACAAATTTTTAAGCCGGTTCACGGACTCCCAGGCCGCCTGCAATTTCTGCGGTCTGGAGGAGTCCGTGTTCCATGTTTTTATTGAATGCACGAGGTTGCAGCCCCTGTTCCACTATTTGAAGGGGCTGCTCCTGAAATTCTGGCTGCACTTCAGTCCCACTCTCCTGATCTTTGGGCACCCTGTGCGGAGGGGAGCGGGTAGGTCCGAAGGCCTCCTCGTAGGACTGCTCCTGGGCACGGCCAAGGGTGCCATCAGCCGGTCCAGGCAGCGGGCGGTCGAGGGGGTCGTTCAACCTGACTGCCTGCCTCTCTTCCGCTCTTACATCCGGTCCAGGGTGTCCCTGGAGATGGAGCACGTGGTGTCCACCGGTACGCTTGCGGCCTTCCGCGAGAGGTGGGCACCGGAGGGACTGGAGTGCATCATCACGCCCGGCAACCAAATTTTAATTTGATTTTACGTTTTAAAGTTAATTTGTTTTAATTGCCGGTGCTTTTAGTGTCCCCTTCCCTTTTATAGGGGGCACTGGGAAAAAATTGTGATTTTAGTGCCAAAAAAAAAAAAAAAAAAAAAAAAAAAAAAAAACACAAAAAAAAACACAAAAAAGGGGGGGAAAAAAAAAAGGGCCTTGTAAATGTCTGGAGTGTCACCCAGGTCGGGTGGCACCGTTTAATGTTTTATGTTTTCACAGATAAACTCAAAAGAGTTTCATGCACAAGGGCAACCAAATTTTAATTTGATTTTACGTTTTTTTAAGTTTAATTTGTTTTAATTGCCAGTGCTTTTAGCGTCCCCCTCTCCTTTTATAGGGGGCACTGGAAAAAAAGGAAAAATTTGATTTTAGTGCCCAAAAAAAAAAAAAAAACCACAAAAAAAAACAAAAAAAAAAAAAGGGCCTTGTAACTGTCTTGTGTGTGTCATCCAGGTCGGGTGGCACGGATACATGTTTTATGTTTTCGCAGGTAAACTCAAAAGAGTTTCATGCACAAGGGCCCCCAGGTCCCTCTGCACCGCAGCATGTTGTAATTTCTCCACATTCAAATAATATTCCCTTTTACTGTTTTTTTTCCCAAGGTGGATGACCTCACACTTTCCGACATTGTATTCCATCTGCCAAACCTTCGCCCATTCGCTTAACCTATCCAAATCTCTTTGTAGCCTCTCTGTGTCCTCTACACAACCCGCTTTCCCACTAATCTTTGTGTCATCTGCAAATTTTGTTACACTACACTCTGTCCCCTCTTCCAGGTCATCTATGTATATTGTAAACAGTTGTGGTCCCAGCACCGATCCCTGTGGCACACCACTAACCACTGATTTCCAACCGGAAAAGGACCCATTTATCCCGACTCTCTGCTTTCTGTTCGCCAGCCAATTCTCTATCCATGCTAATACATTTCCTCTGATTCTGCATACCTCTATCTTCTGCAGTAACCTTTTGTGTGGCACCTTATCGAATGCCTTTTGGAAATCTAAATACACCACATCCATCGGTACACCTCTATCCACCATGCTCGTTATATCCTCAAAGAATTCCAGTAAATTAGTTAAACATGATTTCCCCTTCATGAATCCATGCTGCGTCTGCTTGATTGCACTATTCCTTTCTAGATGTCCTGCTATTTCTTCCTTAATGATAGTTTCAAGCATTTTCCCCACTACAGATGTTAAACTAACTGGCCTATAGTTATCTGCCTTTTGTCTGCCCCTTTTTTTAAACAGAGGCATTACATTAGCTGCTTTCCAATCCGCTGGTACCTCCCCAGAGTCCAGAGAATTTTGCTAGATTATAACAAATGCATCTGCTATAACTTCCGCCATCTCTTTTAATACCCTGGGATGCATTTCATCAGGACCAGGGAACTTGTCTACCTTGAGTCCCATTAGCCTGTCCAGCACTACCTCCCTAGTGATAGTGATTGTCTCAAGGTCCTCCCTTCCCACATTCCCGTGACCAGCAATTTTTGGCATGGTTTTTGTGTCTTCCACTGTGAAGACCGAAGCAAAATAATTGTTTAAGGTCTCAGCCATTTCCACATTTCCCATTATTAAATCCCCCTTCTCATCTTCTAAGGGACCAACATTTACTTTAGTCACTCTTTTCCGTTTTATATATCTGTAAAAGCTTTTACTATCTGTTTTTATGTTTTGCGCAAGTTTACTTTTGTAATCTATCTTTCCTTTCTTTATTGCTTTCTTAGTCATTCTTTGCTGTTGTTTAAAATTTTCCCAATCACCTAGTTTCCCACTAACCTTGGCCACCTTATACGCATTGGTCTTTGATTTGATACTTTCCTTTCTTTCCTTGGTTATCCACGGCTGGTTATCCCTTCTCTTGCCGCCCTTCTTTTTCACTGGAATATATTTTTGTTGCGCACTATGAAAGAGCTCCTTAAAAGTCCTCCACTGTTCCCCAATTGTGCCACCATTTAGTCTGTGTTTCCAGTTTACTTTAGCCAACTCTGCCCTCATCCCACTGTAGTCCCCTTTGTTTAAGCATACTATGCTCCTTTCTGACACAACTTCCTCACCCTCAATCTGGATTACAAATTCAACCATACTGTGATCACTCATTCCGAGAGGATCTTTTACTAGGAGATCATTTATTTTTCCTGTCTCATTACACAGGACTAGATCTAAGATAGCTTGCTCCCTTGTCGGTTCTGTTACATACTGTTCTAAGAAACAATCCCGTATGCATTCTATGAATTCCTCCTCCAGGCTACCCCGTGCGATTTGAGTTGACCAATCGATATGTAGGTTGAAATCCCCCATGACTACTGCCGTTCCTTTTTCACATGCCTCCATTATTCCCTTGATTATTGCCCGCCCCACCGTGAAGTTATTATTTGAGGGCCTATAAACTACGCCCACCAGTGACTTTTTCCCCTTGCTATCTCTAATCTCCACCCACAATGATTCAACATTTTGTTCATTAGAGTCAACATTGTCTCTCACAACTGCCCTGATACCATCCTTTATAAACAGAGCTACCCCACCTCCTTTCCCTTCTTGTCTATCTTTCCAAATCATCAGATACCCCCCTGTATTCCCAGTCTTGGCCACCCTGCAACCATGTTTCTGTAATGGCCACCAAATCATACCCATTTGTAATGATTTGTGCCGTCAACTCATTTACTTTATTTCGAATGCTGCGTGCATTTAGGTAGAGTGTTTTCATCCTAGTTTTTAAACCATGATTTTTAGTTTTGACCCCTCCTGCAGCCCCTTTATATTCAGTGGCCCTTTTTGTTTTTTGTCTTGGGTTTCTCTGCCCTCCACTTTTACTCATCTCCTTTCTGTCTTTTGCTTTTGTCTCCTTTTTGTTTCCCTCTGTCTCCCTGCATTGGTTCCCATCCCCCTGCCATATTAGTTTAACTCCTCCCCAACAGCACTAGCAAACACTCCCCTGAGGACATTGGTTCTGGTCCTGCCCAGGTGCATACCGTCCGGTTTGTACTGGTCCCACCTCCCCCAGAACCGTTCCAATGCCCCAGGAATTTGAATCCCTCCCTGCTGCACCACTGCTCAAGCCACGTATTCATCTGCTCTATCCTGCGATTCCTACTCTGACTAGCACGTGGCACTGGTAGCAATCCCGAGGTGACTACTTTGGAGGTCCTACTTTTTAATTTAGCTCCTAGCTCCTTAAATTCGTCTCGTAGGACCTCATCCCTTTTTTTTACCTATGTCGTTGGTACCAATATGCACCACGACAACTGTCTGTTCTCCCTCCCTTTTTAGAATGTCCTGCACCCGCTCCGAGACATCCTTGACCCTTGCACCAGGGAGGCAACATACCATCCTGCCAAGATCGGAGGCTCCTTCCCTTCCTTAAAGAGAAGGCCCATCGCTACAGGTTCTGCATTGGGATGAGTTAGCTGGTTCCCGACGGCAGCTGCAATCCGACCCGATCTGTCCCAAGCATCCAGCAGAGTGCCGGGCTGATCGATCATGGCCGAAGAAAAATCGAGCAATTTATTTACCAACGTCCTCTTTAACTTGTGCCCCAAAAGCGCCTGGCCTCCCGGAAAACGCCTCCTGCAACAGTCAGTGTTGTTGCCCAGCGATGCTGTGGGGGGCGGGGGGAACTGAAGTTCGGGACCGATGCACCACCGAGGCGATGCACAGGACAATGACATTACAATCTCTGGATGCAGACCATGGCTCAAGGTGTTACCGTTGTTTCAAACCTCTCGACCCATTTAGCGGGAGATGTTTCTTTCACCATGCCTGGTCAGTAAGTCGTTAGAGCCCAGTTATCACCCCCGGGGCGATAATGGGACACACACAGGAGGCCAATTTCTAGACCATGATATCAGTCATTTTTGTATTGTGAATTCAGCAACATTTATCATGTGACAAATGACAAATTGGTAAATTTTTCTAAGATAACAGGAGGAATCCAGTAATACATTTTTCTCACTGCTTCAAAAATGAATAGACTACGGAGCTTTGCTTTGATATAGTTCTATTCAATTCATTGGATTACTGTCATATTGAAGTTGCAAGTTTCTTATGATTTTTGTTTCTGTGGCAAGGTTGAGATTCAATTTCACATATTTGTCTTCGTCTCTTGAAAAAGAAGGCTGAGGTGTGACAGAGTGGAGGTCTTCAAAATTATGAAAGGTTTTGATAGAATGGATACGGAGAGAATGTTTCCACCTGTGGGGAAGAGCATAACTAGCAGTAAGATTGTCACCAAGAAATCCAATAGGGAATTCAAAAGAAACTTCTTTACCCAAAGAGTGGTGGGAATGTGGAACTCACAACCGCAGGGAGTGGTTGAAGTGAATAGATTTGATGCATTTCAGGGGAGGTTAAACAAGCATATGAGGGAGAAGGGAATCGAGGGTTATGCGGATAGATTTAGATGAGGTAAGGCAAGAGGAGGCTCGCGTGGAGCATAAACGCCGGCATGGACTGGTTCGGCCGAATGGTCTGTTTCTGTAATGTATACCCTATGTAATCCCATGTAATCCTATGGGACCGAAATTGGTGGACATACTGCCACTTACCGGCCAAAATCGCGAAATTGATCAAAAAATACCTACATATCGCCCACATACTGTCCGGCGGGAAATTCATCAGCGACATACCGCCGGGCGGTATGCATACTGTCCGCCCATGCACACTGCCGACATACCGCCCAAAATTGCCAAATTGATCACTTACCACCAACATACCGCCAACCCTGCAGACCGCCCTGGAAAAGATGGTTTTAAGTCGATCTTCAGTTGGCGGTATGCATCTTTACCTGTGAAAACATTTTTATCTCTCACCCCCCAGTCTCTTCCCACCCCCCCCCACAGTGATCTTCCCCCAAGTAGTCATCTCCCTCCAAGTAGTCATCTCCCTCCAAGTAGTCATTTCCCTCCAAGTAGTCATCTCCGTCCAAGTAGTCATTTCTCTTCAAGTAGTCATCTCCTCCAAGTAGCGATATCCCTCCAAGTAGTCATCTCCCTCCAAGTAATCATCTCCCTCCACAGCAGTGATCACCCCCCACTCCCCTCCCCCCCGCCCCACATACCTGCATAGCACTCTTAGGCCGTCTGTTGATTCTGGTCAGTGCCTCTCGGGGGAGCGGAGCTTCGCAGTAGCATGCGCACAACTTGGAACCCGAAGATTCCTGAATGAAAAGGAATCACCGCCCACACACCACCAGCTGCACTCCGCTCGGCATACCGCTGAGAAAAAAGTGATGAAAATCGTGCACAATCCGTCCAGTGGTACCCGGCGATATGAAACGACATACCACCAGTATACCTTCGAGAAATGAATAGACCATTGATTTACACCAATTTCGGCCCCTATGTAATTCTCGTGGAAGCCATGGACAGAAGCAGAGCGCAGATATAACAAGGTCTTTACAATCACTATTATTCAGCATACAATTAGCATCTTGATGCAGTGCTTCTGATGGCTGGATAGACCATGAGGTACCTTACAGTACAGCCGCCCTAATTTATCCAAGATCACTTTCTGCTCCATAACTGCTCCATGCTATACATAATAGCTTAATTAAGGAGGAGACAAAAGAAAATTTGGAATCCAGTCCAGAGCAGGAGGCAAATTACACTTTAGCTTCTAAAGCACCAGTCTCTCTTTCTCTTAGGCGGTCCCTCGAATCGAGGATGACTTGCTTCCACGCCAAAAAGGGATGAGTTCAATGAGTTCACAGGTGTTTCAATGAAGCACCTAATATTCCAGGTCCCGAACTGCATAGTGAAGGGTGGAAGATGCCTGTGCGTGGATTTCTTAAACGTGTGGTGGCCGTTGCACACCAGCCACCACATGGGCTTGACAGAGCTTGGTCTTGGTCCAGTGGCAAGACAACTGGAGACCAGCTCTGCTGCATGGACCTCGTGCGCACACATACAGTGTGCTGCCCCTGGGCCCATGCCTCTCCTGGGCCCCGATCACATCACTCTGCAATCTCTCGCTGCTTCTTCTTATATATCGTGCATGTCACACATGAAATGTGTCTGTAGCATGAAAAATCATCCATCAAACTTTGCGGATTACCTCAAGTTACCATTATCTGTCAAGATATCCATGTTGATTTGATTACATTTAGACAGGTGCTCATTTCCCCCTCTGCCAGTTAAGAACTAGCAGCTGCTAAAAATGAACCAACCAATTCACTCAATTTTTTCTGATTTCTTCTAGTGGCCATGTTGCTATGGCAGCCAACTATATATGGCTGATAAAATAAACTTAATGCAACACAAAAACATAAACCATACACAAAATATCTCTTAACTTACCCATGTCATGTTCAAAATCCATCCAGTAAGTTTCTCTTTCTCTTCCCAAAGCCTACTCTCTCAGCACCCAGGGACTAGAATTTGGCACCTTACATGGAGTTTATTTCTTCTGTTGTATTTTTACTGACAATTTTTTTTAGACTCTGTGCAGGCATGACCTCTGCATCCAGCTACACGCTACTCTAGCTCATTGTGTATATTGTGCATGCTCCGAAGTCCGCTATACATCCCGGGGAAAGCCGATTGTTAAAGGCATGACCAGATAAATATGTGCATGCACTGCATCAGCTATTCACTCTTAGCAGAGCAGGAAAAGGGAGGAGCAGGAACGTCACCAGCTTTCCCACCGCTTCTCAGCCACGGCTGTTAACGCCTTAATACAGGCAAATGAGAGGAAATGAAGCGTGCAGCATCCTCCAGGTGGAAGGAGGCCCGTTCCACGAGTGTTCCAAAGGATTTGGAGGAAGGTCACCCAGCACATTTCTGCGAGGAACATGGTGGTCAGAACGGCGACACAATGTCGCAAGAAGTTCAACAACCTCACTCGGGTCGCAGGGTGAGTACCCTTTCTCTTAACGTTGCAATGCCATTATGTGATCCTCACTGTCTCACACAATGTACCTGCTCTTTCCAGGCCATGGTCTTTGTTGGTGAAGCCACCATAAAAATTCAAGCTCAGTTCAACAGCCATGCCCTGCCTATCCAAGCATCGCTCACCATCTTGTTCCTTACTGAGCCTTACCCCTCCTCGCACTACCATTTCACTCTTGATATGCGTTCATAATACTTCAGCCTCATCTCTAGACTTAGGTGCTTCTCCCCTAATCCCACCATTCACACATCCACTCACGCAGATTAAAATGATCATCTGCACAGTTGCCAGCACTAGTAGCTATTCAACTATGGAAGACACATGTGGCGCACTCACTCATAGCTTCTTGTGTTTTTTATTGCAGTCGAAACTGGCTGATAACAGGAGAGAGCAGCAGCGCACTGCTGGAGGGGAGCCTGACATACAAGACCTCACTGAGGTGGAGGAGCGAGTGTACACCCTCATGGGCACACCAGTTGGTGTGGTAGTGGCCGGCAAAGTAGAGCCCCCTGTGGACAGTTACGGTATGTGGAATGCCCTTTGGGATTTCTGTGATATTCCTTGACCCTTCGTAGCAAATGCTGTACCCCCTTTACATATCAATGTCGAATGTCACCACCTTCTTCCCCTCCTGCCCCTACCCCTGCTGCTAACCAAAGTTTTGTTGCTTTGTGGTTACAGATGAGAAGTTAGAAGCGAGGCAGCCTGCCCATAAGCTGTCCACTTCGACTAACAGGGGAGATGATGGGGAAGGTGATGAAAGTGTGGTGACAGAGCGAGACCCTCCATCAGTTGCACCGAGTGTGAACACCACGAGCTTAAGGGTGCATTGGAGAAGGTCCTGCAGAGCATGGATGCATTTGTTCTGAGGTTTGGAGAGGCCGCCTCAAGCACTGCCCTTGTCTCTCAGCAGTCCAATGAGCCCATCCTTGCTTGCTTACAGAGGGAGATGGACGCAACCAGGGGGGTGCCAGAGTTGATGGTGCATGCCATTGTTGACATGGTTCACAGAACTGGCCGAAGCAATGCAAGGAATTTGTGATGTGATGCTGTCAATGATTGCTGGCATCAACTCTCAGACTGCTGCCTTTCAGACTCAGTCTGCTCTGAGTCAGTCGCAGAGTGATGCCATGCAAACACTGACTGCTGCCTACCTCTCTGTGTTCTCCACTGTCCAATGGGGAAGTGATGGTGCCGAAGCAGGCCAGAAATCTGTGCTCCCACAGATTGGTCTGGATGCTGAGGCTCTGCCCCGGGTGAGTGTCAGTGGGCTGCTGGAAATGGAAGGTGCTGTCCTTGCTCAAGATGACAGCATTCCAGCTCCCAACACTGCCACTCCGCCTTTGCACCTGGTCTACACACCAGCCATCCGAGACTGTTGTCGCCGATGTTGAGGTGGTGCAGTCCGCAGCCAAGCATTCCAGGCCCAGAGCTGGTCCAGAGCATCCTGCTAGGCCATCTGTACTGTCTCCCTTACATGCACAGCAGTCCTCAAGCAGCCTTGCTGCAGGCACTGATTCCACATTAAGGAGGAACAGTAGGCGTGGGAGGGGGAAATCCCAGAGCAAGTTTGAATAAAGCGCTCGACTTTCGGCTTCATTGTCGGCGATTTTCTCGGCGGTACAGCTGGTTTTCCGCCTGGCGAAAGTTTCCACGTAAGTTTTTCACTGTTATCGCCCACATCTGAACACACCTGCCGGGACCAAACTGCCCACGTGCAACGCCGAGAACAACCGTCAGGGCGTAAGTTTGGCCTCAACCGCCGTCGTCCAGATCGCCAAGAGAACCACCCTGTATGAGTTGCTTAAACAAGGCGGTAAGGAGGGACCCTGCAAAGAAAGTTAAGTTAAAGGTTCTTTATTCATTTATTTTTAATTCTAAAAAGGCGATTAGGTTTAAAACTGTCTTGGGAATGCTTTGTATGTTTTGATATTTTTCTTTAATGAACATTTAAAAAAAAGTTTTCCCCCTCCCTAGGCCCAACCGCAGCCTCGGACAAAATTTTTGTACTTTCTGGTATTCGACCGCCCATGTTGCTAACTTTCCACTTACCCGCCGAGGAAACCACCGACAATAAGTGTGCAACGCACATTTTCCTGCCGGACGATTAGTTTTACTTACTTTAAACTTAAAAATGGCAATTCTCGCCAGCTTTTCTCGCCAAACATTAGCGATGCTTCTCAGCAAGCAATCGGGCGTTGAGGGCCTTTAGGGAAAGTCTAGCCCAAAGACTTTGCCCACCATGGACAGATGTCCTCATCCTGTAAATATAATTGTAAATATCTTATTGCTGTTGTTTGACACCTGCTACCGGTGTATGGGTCTGGGCCTCATATGGCACATGGAAGCTGGTGTGGAATTACAAATGGCAGGGGTGTTTAGAATCATAGAAATCATAGAAATTTACAGCACAGTAGGTGGCCAATTCGGCCCGTCGTGTCCGAGCCGGCCGACCAAGAGCTATCCAGCCTACTCCTATTTTCCAGCTCTTGGACCATAGGTAGGGTATGGCACTTCAAGTGTACATCCAAACACTTTTTAAATGTGGTGAGGGTTTCTGCTCTACCACCCTTTCAGGCAGTGAGTTCCAGACTCCCACCACCCTCTGGGTGAAGACATTTATTCCAAAATCTTCTCTAAACCTCCTACCATTATTTTAAATCTATGCCCCCTGGTTGTTGACCCCTCTGCTAAGGGAAATAGATCCTTCCTAGCCACTATATCTAGGAACGTCATAATTTTATACACCTCAATATGGTCTCCTCTAGCCTCCTCTATTCCAAAGAAAACAAATCCAGCCTATCCAATCATTCCTCATAGCTAAAATTTTCCAGTCCAGGCAACATCCTCTCGAGTGCAATCACATTTTTCCTGTAATGTGGTGACCAGAACTGCATGCGGTACACTAGCTGTGGCCTAACTAGTGATTTATTCAGTTCAAGCATATCCTCCCTGTTCTTGTATTCTATGCCTTGGCCAATCAAGGCAAGTATTTATAATTCAATCAGGCAGAGTCTGTTATGTATGGAGAAAGAGTCAGACTGAACACTGTGAGCTCAAAGTAAAGTGTGACTGTAGTCTTTTATTGCGGGTCTCCAGAGTGCCTCTCCAACCTGTAATGCCTCCTTAAATACCTGTGCTCCCAAGGGATTATGGGATCACTTGGGACTCCAGGAGATGAGCCCTCTGGTGGCTGTACAGAGTAAATACAAGTTTACATATATAACAACAACCCCCCCCTAAAGTCAATAGTGTAACTATTTACAAGATGAGTTGATCAGGGGCCCTTCTTGCCCTGGTTGATTGTCTCGGTATGAAAGCTGGTATTGGTGAATCAACTGTTGCACACTCGCGCGGCTGCTGTGCAGCTGGCCTTGTTGGGCTGCCTGGTGTGGTGGGTCCTGCTGGGCTGCTGTGGGTGATGGGTTCTGCTTCGTGGCCAACCGCAGTGCCGGTTGCCACTGGTGTGTATGTTGTGGGGTCAAAGAAGGTAGGGTCCAAAGTGGGTTGGTCAGGATAGTCCGTGAATCTGAGTTTGATTTGGTCCAAGTATTTCTGGTGAATGAGTCCATTTGAAAGTTTGACCCGAAATACCCTGCTCCCCTCTTTGGCCACTTGGGACCTTGTCCATAATTCAATACAAATACAGGATCATTGATTTCAATCTCGCGTGACACATTTGCGCTATCATGGTATGTACTTTGTTGAAGCTGCCTGCTCTCTACCTGTTCATGTAGATCAGGGTGAACTAACGAGAGCCTTGTCTTAAGTACTCTTTTCATGAGCAGTTCAGCAGTTGGGATCCCAATGAGCGAGTGGGGTCTCGTGCAGTAGCTAAGCAGGACTTGGGATAGGCGAGTCTGCAGTGAGCCTTCCGTTACCCTCTTCAAGCCCTGCTTGATAGTTTGCACTGCTCTCTCTGCCTGACCATTGGTTGCTGGTTTAAATGGGGCAGATGTGACAAGTTTGATCCCGTTGCGGGTCATGAATTCTTTGAGCTCAGCACTGGCAAAACATGGCCAGTTGTTGCTCACCAGGACATTGGGTAGGCCGTGAGTGGCAAACATGGCCCGCAGGCTTTCAGTAGTGGCAGCGGACGTGCTAGCCGACATTATCTCACCTTCAATCTGTGGTGTATGTAGCACACAAATCACTGACTCCACACGGTCTGGTATAAGTCTAAACTGCTGTGACCTTCGTCCTTTATTGTTCAGCTCCAGAGTGCTTCTCAGGTGTGGTGGTCAGTCTTATATAGTGCCTGTTCTAGGTACTTCCAGGTTTCCCACCACAGCGCCCTCTGTGGTGTGGCATAGTGCTTGCATTACATTTAAGGTACTGGGATGATACACACATCATTACATAACATCACCTTCCCCCACCCCCCACCAGGACGCAGGACAACGATACACACATCATTACATAACATCACACTTGTCCAACGGAAGGCAGGTAGACATGGACAGCGCATTAATGTGGTACATATTATCTGGTACATTAACTAGTTATTGACTGGTAACGGATCCTTGATTTCCTTGTTAGCCCTTATCATTAATTGTACTTCATCCATTATTTAACACAAATACAGTGGCCATTCAGCATTAAAAAACTAATTCTTATTATAAATTCGCCATCTCACATTAACATAGCTCATTTTAGACTCGCTCTGCCTTACAGAAGTCCTTTGTGGGGACCACCTCTTGGTAAGGCCTTTTAAGACTCCCGGGTGCATTTCCTTTTTAAGGCGCCATCTTTGATGCAGGAGGATTCCACGAGGCTTCTCCTTGGGTGCCGCCATCTTTGATGCTCTGCTGCTCTAATCACGATGCCGCCGCCATCTTCTTCTCCGCCGCTCCGGATGCCCTCCGCCGTCGCAGCCTCCGCTCCCCTCCGCTGCCACCTGACTTGCCGCCTCTCCTGCGGCCATCGTGGCCTCCGTAGTGGCCTCCCATGCGGCCGCCGTGGCCGCTGACCTCCAGCTGCTGCCGCCGCCCGACGGTAACAGCTCGTCGGCGGGGTCCGCCCAACGGCAACTTCCTCGGCGGGGCTCTTCCGATCCGCCGGCCATTCTGGATCCCTTGCACCCTGCCGGCTCACCCCCACCCCCCCCTCCCACTCGGCCCCTCTCTGCAGGGCTGCTTGCCTGTGGGAGCTGAGGCTGCAGGGTCTCTGTGTGAGGTCCGGGCCTGACGCTTGCCTGTGGGTGGATTGAGGCTGCAGCTCCAGCTCGGTCGGCGCTGCTCTCTGGGGACCCGGGGCACGGCAGCACCCCGGGGAGCAGCAGCCTGTGGAGTGATGAAGTCTTCCCAGCTCCCACGGACCGTCCCCATCCACCTCCGGCCGAGGCGTGTCGGCCCATCGCCTGCAACGTCCCACAAAGGTAAACCGTGCTTCTCGTCCCCGTGGGATACCTGCACCATCGCTCTGCCAAGAACAGGTATTATTTCCCTGGTGGAGGTACGCAGCTTCACCGTGACCAGGACCAGCTTGGGTTGTGCAGCCGGGTTAATCCACAGTTTATCAAAAGTTTTCCGACTCATCAATGACAGACCCGAGCCTGTGTCCACTTCCATACTCACAGGGACTCCGTTGATTTTTACTTCCATTATCACGGGGCGAATCATCAGTACACGTGTGCAGTCCAAACACCTCATCTTCTTCTACCTGCTCCTTGCTGAACAGTAGATCATCCCCCATCTCCTCAGCCACATGGTGAGTCCGATTTCTTTTACACATACGCTGAAGGTGGCCTTTAACGTGGCAGGTATTGCACGTGTACTCCGCAAACCTGCACCGGTGAGCCTGATGGTTTCCTCCACAACGCCAGCATGGTGCTGCTTGATTGGCCCCCCTCAGCAGACTCTTAGTTACAGGACCCCGTGGTCCATGCTCTCAGCCACGTTCTGCAGTTTTGTCCGTGGTGGGCGCTATCCTGTGGACAGTGCCTGCCGGGTTCGAGACTGTGTGGATTATTTGCTTGGTGCTGCTAGTCGAGGTCATATATGCCCGGCTGATGGCGATGGCCTTTGTCAGAGTGACTGTGGGTTCCGTGGCTAACAGCTTGTGAAGGAGGCCCTCGTGGCCAATCCCCATAACGAAAACGTCCCGCAAAGTCTCGTCAAGGTGTGCGCCAAAATCACATGGCGCTGTGAGTCTCCTGAGGTCCGCAGCATATTTGGTGATATCCTGGCCCTCGGATCTGCAGTGATGGTAAAATTTGTATCTGGCCGTGAGGATGCTCTCCTTCGGTTTCAACTGGTCACGAATGAGTTCAGTCAGCTCCTCGTATGACTTGTCCCTGGCGCTCCCAGGTGCCAGCAAATCTCTGACGAGACAGTAAACCTCATCGCCACAACTGGAGAGCAATATCGCCTTACGCTTATCTCTCATTGCGTCCGTGTCCTCCGTCAGGTCGTTTGCTGTGAAGTAGTACTCGAGTCTTTCCGTGAAGGCCTCCCAATCATTGCCCACAGTAAAATCCTTTAGCGAGCCCAGAGTAGCCATGGTTGCGTGGAGTTCATCCGCTTCCTAGTCACCAATGTGGTGTATCTAGCACACAAATCACTGACTCCACACGGTCTGGTATAAGTCTAACTGCTGTGACCTTCGTCCTTTATTGTTCAGCTCCAGAATGCTTCTCAGGTGTGGTGGTCAGCCTTATATAGTGCCTGTTCTAGGTACTTCCAGGTTTCCCACCACAGTGCCCTCTGTGGTGTGGCATAGTGCTTACATTACATTTAAGGTCCTGGGACGATACACGCATCATTACATAACACAATCCACTTGGAATAACCATCTACAACCACAAGAAACATTTTACCCAAGAACGGGCCTGCATAGTCGACGTGTACCCTAGACCACGGTTTGGAGGGCCAAGACCATAAACTTAGCGGCGTCTCCCTGGGTACATTGCTTAACTGCGAGCATGTATTACATCTGTGCATGCAGGACTCTAAGTCCGCATCGATACCAGGCCACCACACATGGGATCTGACTATCGTTTTCATCATTACGATGCCTGGGTGGGTACTGTGGAGATCATTGATGAAGGTGTCTCTGCCCTTCTTGGGGACCACTACATGATTGCCCCACAGAAGGCGGTCTGCCTGGATAGACATTTCATCTTTGCGCCACTGGAATGGCTTTATCGCTTCCTGCATTTCCACTGAGACACTGGATCAGCTCCCATGAAGCACACAGCTTTTGACTAGGGATAATAAGGGGTTCTGGTTCGTCCAGGTTTTGATCTGCCGGGCAGCAATGGGTGATTGCTCACTCTCAAATGCTTCCAAAACCATGGCTAAATCTGCGGGCTGCGCATTTCCACCCACGTGGTGGGCAATGGCAGCCTACTGAGAGCATTGGCACAGTTTTCTGTGCCTGGCCTGTGACAGACGGCGTAGTTGTATGCGGACATCGTGAGCGCCCATCTCTAGATGCGGGCCGATGCGTTGGTATTTATCCCTTTACTAATTTGACAGTTTCTAATTCGAATTTTAGCCCAAACAGGTATTGATGCATTTTCTTTACCACATAAACAAAAGCCAACGCTTCTTTCTCAATCATGCTGTAGACTCTCTCAGCCTTAGACAGACTGCTGGATGCATAAGCAACCGGTTGCAGTTTCCCGAAATCATTAGCTTGTTGCAATACACACCCGACGCCATATGACGACGCATCACATGCTAGTACCAAACGCTTATATGGATCATATTACACAAGCTATTTGTTTGAGCATAACGATTTTATTGCTTTTACAAAGGCATTTTCTTGGCTTTTGCCCCAAACCCATTTGTCCCCTTTTCATAGTAAGATATGCAGTGGTTCTAACAGAGTGCTGAGACCTGGTAAGAAGTTACCAAAGTAGTTCAGGAGTCCCAGAAACAACCACAGCTCTGTCACGTTCTGTGGCCTCAGTGCGTTCTTGATTGCCTCCGTCTTCGCGTTGGTGGGCCTGATGCCGTCCGCCGCAATCCTCCTTCCCAAGAACTCCGCTTCAGGCGCCAGGAAAACGCACTTCGAGCATTTTAACCTGAGCCCCACGTGGTTGAGTCAACTAAGAACTTCCTCCAGGTTTTGCAGATGCTCGACTGTGTTCCGAACTGTGACCTGCCCTGTACGTTGCAATTGGAAAACAACATCACTTTGTTCACAGTACTTGTAGCAGCACTTGGGCACTGAGAGATTTGCTCAGTATTGTCACTGGTGGCAATGAACGCCTAGGCTATCGCTTTGGCCTTACTCAAGGTTGGGTTCGCTACAGTCAAAAGTTTGCGAAGTATGGTTTTGTGGCCAATGCCAAGTACAAAAAAGTCTCTGAGCATGTGCTCCAAATGTCCTTCAAATTTGCAATGTCCTACAAGGCATCTTAGCTCGGCGACATAACTCTTGGTCTTCGGACTTTTTATAGGTGTAGAACCGGTACCTCGCCATCAGAACGCTTTCCTTCGGGTTCAAATGCTCTCGGACCAGTGCGCACAAATCATCGTATGATTTCTCCGTGGGTTTCACTGGAGTGAGCAGATTCTTCATGAGGCCATACCTTGGTGCCCCATAGACGGTGAGGAGGATCGCCCTTCGTTTGGCAGCGTTCTCTTCCCCATCTAGATCGTTGGCCATGAAGTATTGGTCGAGTCGCTCCACAAAAGTTTCCCAATCATCCCCCTCCGAGAATTTCTCCAGGATGCCCACTGTTCTCTGCATCTTTGGGTTCGCTATCTGTATCTTGTCGCCAGTTATTGTGTATGGAGAACGAGTCAGACTGAACACTGTGAGCTCAAAGTAAAGTGTGACCGTAGTCTTTTATTGCAGGTCTCCAGAGTGCCTCTCCAACCTGTGAGGCCTCATTAAATACCTGTGCTCCCAAGGGATTATGGGATCCCTTGGGACTCCAGGGGATGAGCCCTCTGGTGGCTGTACAGAGTATATACAAGTTTACATATATAACAGATCCCATGAGCTTTTGCTTTCATGACCAATCTGCCATGTGGAACCTTATCAAAAACCTTGCTAAAACATATAGGGCTAGACTTTCCACCTGGTGGCTAAGGCCGACAAAAATGGGCCTTGTTCCAGCGATGCGGGATGTATCGCCCGTGCTGATCGCCGGCTCAAGGCCCATTTTCTTTTTTGCGATTTTCCACTCGGCCTTACCCCAGCAATGTCAAATGGGCGATGTGATTTTTCGGCGAGCTCACGATCGCCCAAAGCAAATGGAAGCTAATGAAAAAAAAGCTTCCCTAGTAATGCATTACTGTGCATGTGTAGCTTGATTTTTTTTCAGGTTGATGCTCTTTCCAGCGTTTTGAGAGGTTAGGGGTCGTCACACATGCTCAGAAGCTCTGTGTGGGTCTGGGAGAGAGAGAGAGGAGAAAGGAAGTAGAGATTTGAGAAAGCACTTACCAGAGTGATTGAATTGAGAGAAAAATACTACCCTTAATTCAAATATGAAGAGATCATTAGAAAGGCGAAGGGCCAAACCCTTCAGCGAGGCGGCCAATGAGGTGCTTGTCAACATTGTCAGTGTGAGGTGGGATGATCTGACACGGGTTGGGCATGGGAAACCTCCACTCCATGCATATTGGAGGATTTGGGCAGAGGTTGCCGACGTGGTCACGTCGGCATCAAATGAGCGTGGACACTGGACCAGTGCCGCAAAAGATGGAACAGCCTACTGGTGGCTGCCAGAGTAAGTTGAAATTTATATTTGAAATCATCCATACGTATTATTTAATGATGTATGGAAATTGTAACTAGAATCTGTAATGTTATCTCGTAATTTTTAAACATAACTAAATAACTAAATTAGGATTAAATTATGATTACATTTATGCACCGCAACATAAATTTGAATGTTACAGTATGAAATATTTTATTCCTATGCAATGTAATGCAAATTTGTAATTGAACATATAAATCTGTCAGTCTTAAATGTTTATTGCCAAATCCATTTGCTTATGCCGTGCAATGTTATCTTATCAATTACAAAAGAAGATATCCATCAACCAACGCGAGCAACGCAGGACGGGCGGGGGCTGTGCCATGCTACAGTCTCTTACCGCTTATGAAGAGCTTGCAGTGGCCTTGGTGGGGCCAGAAAGCCGTTCGGTCACAACCCGTGGTGTGGCCGAACCCACCCTTGAGTCATGTGAGTAATGAGAACTGTGCATTGTGCAATGTGTGAATCAATAGTAAATATTTGTTACGCAGGTAATCCTATGCAATTATAATTTAATTTGATATATAATTGAGTTATACTATTGAGATGTACTATTGATCTTCAAATGAGGTCATGTTAGGCCTGGTGAGCGCTTGTGCATATGGGCTAATGGTAATGTTTTGAGTTCTTGAAAAATTGAGATGAATTGATTTGAATTGTTAAACGTTGTTTATAAATTTCATTTGTCTTTCAAAGGTCAACAAGTATCAGTGGAATCCACTGACCCTTCCAGAACCTCCCAGGAGGATGAGCCAGAGGAGGAGCCAGTGCAGACTCATGCTGCTGCTGTGCATGAGCAGGAGGAGGAGGAGGAGGAGGAAGAACAGGAGATTTTTTTTGTGGGGGGGTTGGGGGGGGAACAGCCTGCGGCCATCTCTTTTGAGACAGATGAGGCACCGGGACCAAGCAGTGTGCAGGTGGTGACGCCAAGGCACGTGACATTGCAGATGCCGACCCCACGGAGGTCCGGTCAGCGTGATATGCACTCGCCTGCCACGGAGGACCAGACAGAGAGCTTACTTTCCCTGTGCAGGGAGATGGTCGCGATCGGTCGCGACCTTATCCAGGGGTTCGCGGGTTTCTCAAACAATTGGAGCCAGTTCTCCACAACCTGGAGCGAGTTCTGCACAGGCTTCTCCAGCTGGTCTTCTGAGCAGTCACAGACTGCTTGGGAGACGTTGGAGGTAATCAGGGAGCAGGCAGCCGCAACAAATGCCCTGCGGCATGCATTGCTGGCTGGACACGGCACTGCACCCCAAGGTGTCATTTCCACTCGCAGCGAGACCCCAAGCACGCAAGTGAGTACAGAGGACGCAGTTCCTCCTGACTCGGAAATAAAGCCTGAGGCTTCTGCTTCCGCTCCGTCACCTCCACCACGGCAGGAAGTCTTGCCGTCCCACTCTGCACAAGGTCTTGGTGTCGGCCTGCGTAGACCAAAATGGGCGGGTGGGGTGCGAACACGGGGTGGGACAGGATCTGGAGGGAAACGTGGCCGCAGGTAGGGAGGGGGGAGTGTTTTTCAATAGTTCCGTTGTTACATAAATGTTCACTTGTTATTATCACTTTACTATTCTCTTGTTATTCTTACTAAAATGGGCACGTGTTATCATTACTTAACTGTTCACTTGTTATTCTTACTAAAGTAGTTACTTGTTATCATTACTGAAATGGTCATTTGTTATTATTGCTTAAATGGTCACTTGTTATCATTACTTAAATGGCCACTTGTTATTAATACTTAAATGTTTAATTTCTTCTTCTTCTAATGTTTTGGGGATTTGAAGGAAGGGTGGGTTGGTTAATACTTTTGTGCCTTCTCTCTTAGTTACATTAGTTTTCAAACGTACAGTTTTTCTTGCATATTTGTTTGTTTATTCTATTATTATGCCAGTACTTTTACCTTGCCAGTACTTTAAACTTTACTTAAACTAATTCAGATGATAGGCCAGTGCAGCAAAGACAACAAGGAAACCCCACGGAAATGAAACTTTTGATTAACCGTAACTGTCATTGAACATTTGAATATCAACAATAATAGTTCATGCAAAGCGTTTATTAATGAGCTGCTGACGCAGGAGTAGGCCATACGGCCCCTCGAGCATGCTCCGCCATTTAATACGATCATGGCTGATCCGATCATAGACTCAGGTCCACTTCCCTGCCCGCTCACCATAATCCCTTATTCCCTTATCGTTTAAGAAACTGTCTATTTTTTTCTTAAATTTATTCAATGTCCCAGCTTCCACAGCTCGCTGAGGCAGCAAATTTCACAGATCCACAACCCTCTGAGAGAAGAAATTTCTCCTCATCTCAGTTTTAAATGGGCAGCCCGTTATTCTAAGATTTTGCCCTCTAGTTTGAGTCTCCCCTATCAGTGGAAACATCCTCTCTCCAACCACCTTGTCAAGCCCCCTCATAATCTTATACATTTCGATAAGATCACCTCTCATTCTTCTGAATTCCAATGAGTAGAGGCCTAACCTACTCAACCTTTCCTCATAAGACAACCCCCTCATCTCCGGAATCAACCTAGTGAACCTTCTCTGAACTGCCTCCAAAGCAAGTATATCCTTTTGTAAATATGGAAACCAAAACTGCACGCAGTATTCCAGGTGTGGGCCTCACCAATACCCTGTACAATTGTAGCAAGACTTCCCTGCTTTTATACTCCATCCCCTTTGCGATAAAGGCCAAGATTCCATTGGCCTTCCTGATTACTTGCTGTACCTGCATACTAACCTTTTGTGTTCCTTGCACAAGTACCCCCAGGTCCCGCTGTACTGCAGCACTTTGCAATGTCCCTTGACATCCAGGGGGCTCTAGATTTGTTCGTCTAACCCTTTTTCTTTAAGGGAACATACTTGCTCTGAACTCTCAAGATCGCCTCCTTGAATGCCTCCCACTGCTGTGTCACTGATTTACCTTCAAGTAGCCATTTCCAGTCCACTTTGGCTAAATTTCATCTCAGCTTAGCAATATTGGCTTTTCCCCAATTGAGAATTTTTATTCCTGGTCTATCTTTGTCTTTTTCCATAACTACCCTAAATCTAACTGAATTATAATCACTAGCACCAAAACGCTCTCCCACTGATACCCCTTCTACCTGCCTAGCTTCATTCTCTAAAACAAAGTCCAGAACTGCCGCCTCCCTTGTTGGGCTTGCTATATACTGGCTAAAAAAGTTCTCCTGAATGCATTTTACGAATTCCGAACCCTCTATACCATTCACACCAATTTTATCCCAGTTAATATTAGGGTAGTTGAAATCCCCTACTATTACTGCCCTATAGTTTTTGCAAACCAGAGATTTGCCTACATAATTGCTCTTCTATCTCCCTCTGACTGTTTGGGGATCTATAGTACACTCCCAGTACTGTGATCATCCTTTTTTTGTTCTTCTATTCAACCCATATGGCCTCATTTGATGAACCTTCTAACATATCATCCCTTCGCACAGCTGTAATTGATCCTTTAATCAATACTGCGACCCCCCCCCCCCAATCTTTTTTACTCCCCTCTCTATCGCTGAAAACCCTGCAACCAGGGATGTTGAGCTGCTATAACTGCCCTTCTTTCAGCCATGTCCCAGTAATAGCTATATCATACTCTTAAGTGTTTATCTGTACTCTCAACTCATCTACCTTATTCCCTATACTTGCTTTGAAGTTTGTACCATTTAGCACTGGCAAACTTCCTTGTTGTCTATTTTCTAGCCCTCGTTTCCTCTGCCTTCCAAATACGGGTATTGCTGAAATTGATTACATGTTATGCTTTCAAGGGGTATTGGTTAAATGTTTTATTCGTTGCTGGTAAGGGGTTGTTGGTGTGATTTTTGAGATGATACTTGTGATGCTTTTCATAAAATGTTAATTTGAATGGTTGCATTCCCATCTTGTGTATTAACATGTAATTTCACGGAGATGTCCCCCCCCCTGCATCCTCCATTCAAGAGAGCCAATACATTATGAGCCGCTGATGTGTGGCCCTTGCACCGACAGGATTGCCATGCTACCTTCACCATGGATGTTGCTCCTCCTCTATGTGTGGCTGGCCATTCGGGGCCGCGACAAGCTCCAGTTCCTTTTTCTCTTCCTCCTGATGTGGGGCTGCAATCCTCACTAGCAATGCCTGGGCCCTCATTATGGCCAAGTTGTGCAGCATGCAGCACACCACAATGAATAGCAACACCTTTTGAGGGGCGTATTGAAGGCTGCCTCCAAAGCGGTCCACGCATCGGAAACGCTGCTTCAACATCCCTATTGTCTGCTCGATGATGTTGCGGGAGGCCGCATGGCTCTCATTGTAGCAATGCTCCGCTTGCGGGGTGAGGTTGCGGAGGGGGGGTCATTAGCCAGGTGGCTAGGCTGTATCCATCGTCCCCGAGCAGCCAGCTGCACCCTTCCTGTGGTGGTTAAAACATTCATGATACAGTGCTCTGAAGCAGGATGAACGTTTCACGTGAGCTCCCAGGAGAGCGGGCATTCACTGCGAAGATGCACTGCGTGTGGTTGCACATCAGCTGCACATTCAGGGAGTGGTATCCCTTTCGGTTTCTGAATACCTCGGCGTTCTCGAATGGTGCTTGCAAGGCCACATATGTGCAGTCAATAGCTCCTTGAACTCTTGGGAAGGCTGCAATCCTGGCAAGCCCACATGTTCGCTCATTTTGTTTCTCCCTGCTCATTGGGAATGTTATGAAGTCCACTCTGCAGCATTAGAGAGCCTGTGTGATGTCGCCGATGCAGCGATGTGCAGCGAAATGAGAGATGTTGCATTATGTCCCCTGATGCAGCCTGGAAGGAGCCAGAGGCATAGAAGGCCAGTGCCACAGTGACCTTCAGTGCGACAGGCAGCGCAGTCCTGGTGCCGATGTGAGGCTGCAGGTCTTCCTGTAGGAGATAGCATATCTCTGTCAGCACCTCCTTTGAGAAGTGCAGTCTTCTGACACACTGCTCCTCCAACTGGTCGAGGTATGAGCGTTGCTGACAGTAAACCCGTGGGGGCATAATGCCTCCTGCCCCTACGTCTATGGGCTCTCCTAATTCATTGGCCGACATGGCCAACAGCCCTTTTATCTTGATACCGTCTAACAAGAGCATGTAGAAGGCGACGCTGGCAAGTTAGTAATCCACCCATTAAATTGTTAAACTTAAGTTGAAACGACCCTGTAATGTCAGATAAATCTGCCCATCCAAAGTCGGACGTTCACGCACTGTGCTCTGTTGAAACCTTGCACTCAATGTGACCTTGCATTAATGTTCTTCCTTCTCCCTTTAAATAGACTACAGGTATCGCCTATGGAAGGTGGGACTGCTGGGTTTTCCCGGTGTGATTTGGGATGGATTCTAAATGAGACTGCCACACCTAATTTTGCGAGCGGAGCACTAGCGGGTCATTATATGAGGACTGATGTCATGATCTGACTGAAAGTACGCAGCGAGACGATAGCGCTTTTCGCCACGGGTAAACTGGAAGCAAATTCCTCGGAGGGGTGCTGCAAGTTTTGCGTCAGGGCGGTAAACAATTCGAGATGCATTACCGCCTCTCCAAGGCACTAACCGAGGTGCTATTCAACCGAATTTCTCCCCCTTTGTGTCATATGTGCGTGATGTTATTGTCTTTCCCTAGGTGTTTCCCAATAGGCTGGTATATCATGTGCTAGTCCAACACCAAACCTATATCTTCTAACTATTTCTCCTCTGAAAGAAGTAAGTGTGGACTTAAAGTTGGTGGGGTGGGAAGTACGTGATCCGTCTTGCCATCTGGATCACGTTTTCGCTCTCATTACCTCCCCGCTCCCCACCCCCACCCCCTTTAGACTTGGATCATGTTCTTCTCTCATCCCCAATCTGCTCTCCCTGTTCTTTATCCCTCCCCCGAGTTCGTGAGCTTCTCGCCCCTGAGTTCCTGACCTCCTCTCCCCTCTCCTCCAATCCTCTTTCTTCCTCCTTCGATCCTCTCTCCCTTCAATCCTCTCTTTCTTTCTCCTCCTCTCTCTCTCTCCTCTTCCTCTTTTTCTCTCCCCTCCTCTCTCTCTAGCCCTCTGTCTGTCTCTCTCTCCTCCCTCCTCTCTCTCTCCCCCTCCTCCCTTTCTCTCATTCTCTGTCTCTCTCTCTCTCTCTCTTTCTCTCCCCCTCCTCATCTCTCTCTCTCCCCTCCTTCTCTCTCCCTCCCATCCTATATCCTCTCTCTCTCCCCTCCTCTCTCTCTCCCCTCCTCTCTCTCCCCTCCTCTCTCCCCCTCTCTCTCTCTCCCCTCATCCTCTATCTCCCCACCCCCTCCTTTCTCCTCTCTCTCTCCCTGTCATGTATCCTACATGGCTACTGTTGGTACTATCACAAGGTGTGCCACCAGAGGGCACAACAGTGGGAGACTTGTAGGTTACCTGTACAGGTGTGCCTGGCCTACTATAAAAGGCAGGCCACCAGGTGTGATACTCACTCTGGAGTTAACTAATAAAGGACTAAGTCACTACAGTTCAAGTACAACACACTGCCTTGTGGAGTCATTGCTAGAGCATCTAAGGACTCTACAATTGGCGACGAGATTACGAACTTTTACGCGGAAATGGCTACCCTTGGTACGTTGCAGCGGTTCGCCGATGGTGATAATTGGGACGCCTTTGTGGAAAGACTAGAACATTTCTTCACAGCAAACGACCTGGCTGATAAGCGCCGCGCTATCTTGCTAGCCAGTTGTGGGCCCAACGTCTATGGCCTCATCAGGGTCTTGCTAGCACCAGCGAAGACAACGACCAAGTCGTACAAGGAGCTCGTAACCCTGATCCATGAGCAACTCAAGCCCAAGGAGAGCATCCTCACAGCCAGACACCGGATCTATACTCACCGATGGCCCGAAGGCCATAAATCACAAAGTATGCCGCAGACCTCAGGAGGCTGGCAGTACCGTGCGAGTTCGGCACCCACCTCAACGAAGCGCTGCGGGACATTTTTGTCATTGGAATTGGCCATGAGGGCCTTCTTCACAAGCAACTGTCGGCGGATATCACAGTCACCCTGCAGAAGGCCATCTCTGTGAGCCAGTCATTCATGACCTCGACCTGCGGCTCTCGGCAGATGTCTCACCCTCAGGACTCAAACCCGGCAGGTACTGTGCACAGAGAGGTGCCGTTTAGAGGCTGGACTGAGAGCGCAAACCCTCTCAGGAGAGAGAGAACAGGCCCCCGAGTCCCTTAACTCAGAGTCCGCTGAGGGGGGCTAATCGAGTAGCACCATACTGGTGTTGCGGAGGGAATCACAGGGCTCACCAGTGCCGTTTTAAAGACTATGTATGCAAAGGCTGCAGCACAAAGGGCCACCTCCAGTGACTGTGTCGATGAAGAGTCTGCAGATGGCCATGAATCCAGCGTGGATTATGAATCAATAGACAGAAAGGCAGCCCAGTCCCATGGGGAAGTACATAGCATGTTTACCTGCACCACTGAGTGTTCCCTGCTGAAGATGGAAGTTGAGATAGAGGGAGTTCCAGTCTTCATGGAAGCGGACACTGGGGCGAGCCAGTCAGTGATGAATCAAGGAGCCTTTGAGAGGCTATGGGACAATCAGGCTGAACGACCCCGAGTTGGTCCCGGTTCAGGCAAAGCTGTGCACCTACACCGATGAAATTATCCCAGTCGTTGGTAGCGTGAATGTAAAGGTACTCCATGATGGCGCGGTGCACAAGTTACCTCTGTGGATTGTTGCAGGTGATGGACCAACGCTGCTTGGCAGAAGGTGGATGGAGAAGATCCATTGGAAGTGGGAAGACTTCACCCCTCGAGCGATTGAAGCCCTCTGCGCTCAGAGGCAAAGCAAGCCCTCACCTGAGAGTGGACCCGGCACCGGAGAGCAGACCAGCACGGCACCCGAGACACAGACCTCTCAGCACGACTGCGTAGAGATGATCCAGCTGAGATGACCCGAACGCACCTTCCAGGCTCCAGTGGCAAGACGCCGGAGGAAGAAAATCAGATCCAGAAGCGACTTCCCAATTTCGAAGGCAGAACCCGAGAAGAAGAGGATCACCGCAGTCGACATCGTGGATGAAGGAAAGATGGCGCCCAAACCACAAGGTGAGGTACTGAAGACATAGATGGCCGCAGCCAGACCACGAGATGCAGCGCTGATGGAGCAACACATGGCACCAAACAGAGAAGCAGATTGGGGTAAAGCAAGCAAGGCTCTCTGAAAGGAGGCCTGCAACCCACTACAATTAAAGGGACAGTTCCATACACTCAAACAATGTAATAAGAACTGTAAGTCAGAGACAAAATGTGTAACTGATCATGTAAAATGTGCAACTGATAATCTGAATTGTGTACATGCAACCAGTGAGGAAAAGTCGCGCAATCATGATCGGATCCACAGAGTGTTCATCATAAGTAAGGAAAAGTTGTGCAATGCAGGATTCCCATTGCACGCAGTCAATGCAGCGGGCAGACACCCATCGGGTGCACACAGGTCCAGCGAGCTACCCAATGCTGTAGCCTGCATCCTGGGGACCAGAGTCATGCACCATGAAGTGTGGCCACAAACAGGCAACACACACGAGCTGCAGAGCAAGTGACCTCAGCAGGGCAACGGCACCGGTATCGATAATCGATACCATGCCCCTGGTCGGCTCCACCTCTCAGGCAACTGATGGCACCAACTGAAACGAGCCTGAAGGAGCAGGCTGTACTAAGGCGCAGTTCCCAGACCCCACCGCAACCAAGGCCATACCCCTAGATGTAGGGTCACTTGCCACTGTTCCCCCAAAGGAAACAGGCACCAGCCAGGATTCCAAACCAAACGACGCTCAGGCCAGCGAGTCAGCAGTTCCCTGTGAACTGCTTGACGACAGCTGCTCAGGGAGCAGCAGCCACCCAGGGCGCAAAGAAAGGACAGAGAGGTCACAGGCATTTGTGAACCGGCCCGACGCTAGGGACCACAGCAACAGCCCTGAGAGCAGGCCACGCAAGCCAACCGGGTTCATAAGAAATAGAAGCAGGAATAGGCCATACGGCCCCTCGAGCCTACAATCATTGCTGATCCGATCATGGACTCAGGTCCACTTCCCTGCCCACTCCCAATAACCCCTTAATCCCTTATCGGTTAAGAAATTGTCTATCTCTGTCTTAAATTTATTCAATGACCCAGCTTCCACAGCTCTCTGAGGCATCGAATTCCACAGATTCACAACCCTCAGAGAAGAAGTTCCTCCTCATCTCAGTTTTAAATGGGCGGCCCCTTATTCTAAGATCATGCCCTCTAGTTCTAGTCTCCCCTGTCAGTGGAAACATCCTCTCTGCATCCACCTTGACAAGCCCCCTTATAATCTTATATGTTTTGATAAGATCGCCTCTCATCCTGCTGGATCACTATGATTTTGAGCTCACAAAGGGCAACTGATAAAACATAGGAGACTTCACAAGCGTGATCCTGGGAGGGAGTCACTCGCATCTTGAGACGACTCAAGTCGGTCTGGGCAGGGTTTACCATCCAGCTGGGTAACAGCGTGAAGCAAGGGTTCTCTACTAACTGCCACGTGGCAACATGCAGCTTGGCTTGGCAGCTGCAGGGAAGATCACAATCGGGCACAATCGGTTCCCACTGCCAGCACTGGGCACTGAGCCGCCACCAGACTGCAGGGACACAACCTAGCAGCTCTGGAACGAGCTTGTCCTCATGCACCGGTCACTGCATCGATAAGGCATCTAACGCACTTGTCGCACCACGGAACCACCAAAAAAAAATGCTAAACCCACTTACCGGAACTCACTTAAGGACATTACACTCCCCTCTCCGATTCCCTCACTCTCTCCCCTCCAATCTCCTCTCTCTCTCCCCCCCGATCTCTTCTCTCTGTCTCTTTCCTCTCTCTTATCCCTTCCCTCTTCCCCACCCCCCACCACCAACAGATCCCCCAACTTTCTCCTATGGAGTCGAGGAAAGCAAGGCCCACGTTGCAGGCTGCAACTGTTTACCGAAGCCACGCATGCGCAGAAAGCCACAAAGATGTTTGTTGCAAATAGTCACAGCGGTTAAAATTCTCCCAAGTTTCAGGCCGATGACCGTTCATCAGAACTGGTGATAAAAGTTCATCAACCTGAAACGTTAACTCTGTTTCTCTCTCTACAGATGCTGCCTGACCTGCTGAGCACTTTCAGCATTTTCATAGAAACATAGAAACATAGAAAATAGGTGCAGGAGTAGGCCATTTGGCCCTTCGAGCCTGCACCGCCATTCAATAAGATCATGGCTGATCTTTCCCTCAGTACCCCTTTCCTGCTTTCTCTCCATACTCCTTGATCCCCTTAGCCGTAAGGGCCATATCTAACTCCCCCTTGAATATATCCAATGAACTGGCATCAACAACGCTTTGCGGCAGGGAATTCCACAGGTTAACAACTCTCTGAGTGAAGAAGTTTCTTCTCATCTCAGTCCTAAATGGCCTACCCCTTATCCTAAGACTATGTCCCCTAGTTCTGGACTTCCCCAACATCGGGAACATTCTTCCTGCATCTAACCTGTCCAGTCCCGTCAGAATCTTATACGTTTCTATGAGATCCCCTCTCATCCTTCTAAACTCCAGTGAATAAAGGCCCAGTTGATCCAGTCTCTCCTCATATGACAGTCCAGCCATCCCAGGAATCAGTCTGGTGAACCGTCGCTGCACTCCCTCAATAGCAAGAACGTCCTTCCTCAGATTAGGAGACCAAAATTGAACACAATATTCCAGGTGAGGCCTCACTAAGGCCCTGTACAACTGCAGTAAGACCTCCCTGCTCCTATACTCAAATTCCCTAGCTATGAAGGCCAACATACCATTTTCCGCCTTCACCGCTTGCTGTACCTGTATGCCAACTTTCAATGACTGATGAACCATGACACCCAGGTCTCGTTGTACCTTCCCTTTTGCTAATCTGCCGCAATTCAGATAATATTCTGCCTTCGTGTTTTTGCCCCCAAAATGGATAACCTCACATTTATCCACATTATACTGCATCTGCCATGCATTTGCCCACTCACCTAACCTGTCCAAGTCACCCTACAGTCTCTTAGCGTCCTCCTCACAGCTCACACTGCCACCCAGTTTAGTGTCATCTGTAAACTTGGAGATATTACACTCAATTCCTTCATCTAAATCGTTAATGTATATTGTAAAGAGCTGGGGTCCCAGCACTGAGCCCTGCGGCACTCCACTAGTCACTGCCTGCCATTCTGAAAAGGACCCATTTATCCCAACTCTCTGCTTCCTGTCTGCCAACCAGTTCTCTATCCACATCAGTACATTACCCCAATACCATATGCTTTGATTTTGCACACCAATCTCTTGTGCGGGACCTTGACAAAAGCCTTTTGAAAGTCCAAATACACCACATCCCTGTCCACTCTGCTAGTTACATCATCAAAAAATTCCAGAAGACTCGTCAAGCATGATTTCCCTTTCATAAATCCATGCTGACTTGGATCCTGTCATTGCTTTCCAAATGCGCTGCTATTTCATCCTTAATGATTGATTCCAACATTTTCCCCCACTACTGATGTCAGGCTAATTGGTCTATAATTACCCGTTTTCTCTCCCCCTCCTTTTTTAAAAAGTGGTGTTACATTAGCTACCCTCCAGTCCATAGGAACTGATCCAGAGCCACTAGACTGTTGGAAAATGATCACCAATGCATCCACTATTTCTAGTGCCACTTCCTTAAGTACTCTGGGATGCAGACTATCAGGCCCTGGGGATTTATCAGCCTTCAATCCCATCAATTTCCCTCACACAATTTCCCGCCTAATAAGGATATCCTTCAGTTCCTCCTTCTCACTAAACCCATTGTCCCCTCGTACATTCGGAAGGTTATTTGTGTCTTCCTTTGTGAAGGCAGAACCGAAGTATTTGTTCAATTGGTCTGCCATTTCTTTGTTCCCCATTATAAATTCACCTGAATCCGACTGCAAGGGACCTATGTTTGTCTTCACTAATCTTTTTCTCTTCACATATTTATAGAAGCTTTTGCAGTCAGTTTTTATGTTCCCTGCAAGCTTCCTCTCGTACTCTAATTTTTTTTAATAGTATGGCAATATCCAACAACCATGATAGAATGGTAACTTTGAAAATCTTCTCAGAATATTAAGAAGCAGTACTATAAGTAATCAATCAGACAAGAACCAGTACGGCTTGCCAGACTGCACCGACCCACAACTGCCATTGTACATAATCAGAAGATAGGATTTTCTCCTCTACATGCCAAAAATAATTTCTAGCCCAGTGATTTGTCATAACTTCACAAATTTATGGATTTATCTATATATAAGCTCACATTAAACTCTTCTTCATTTAGTGTACTTATCTTCATAAAGTAAGGATTCTTTCAGTAAAATAATTATTTTGTATTTAATTATTTCAACTGTAGTTATAGATGGTAACCAATGGGATGGTTTAGGATTGTAGCCTCAATCAATAGGTTGGATAGGGATATTTTGAGGCTCCAGTTAGTTCTAATTGCAACTCAACCCCGAAGGCTCAAAGCTGTCTGTAGTTAGGCAAGTGTTTGATGCATGCCAAATCAGAGTCAGGCACGTGGATAACAGATACTCACATCCTCTGGGCTACAAATGATAGGATGAGCAATACTGAGCTGAATTTGTAGCCCTTCCACTTGGCAGAAATGGGGTGGTAGCGCCTCAAAAATGGGGCAATGGCCTACCTCCCTGTTAGCGCTGAGGCGACAACAGTGTTCAATGGGGCATATCACTGGGTAGTCAGAGTCAGGCAGTAGGCCCATTTAAAATGGAAATTGAGGTCGAGGACATTAATAGGATCCCGATTACTATTTTTGGATTACTCTGGCTGGAGTTTGTATTGTGCATCAGTGGTGGTCTGGACAAAGAGGACCAGAAAGGTGAGTTCCTCTTCATTTGTGTGGAATTGGGAGGAGCAGGAATGCTTCTCCTGACCACATAAACCCAGCCTAGGCTGCTTCCCCTGTTATGTCTTCAGATGCTCCAACAATGACTCCACGAGACAATGTGTTGTGCTTGAACTGTAATGACCATAGTCCATTTAATGTAACTCCAGAGTGAGGATCACACATGGTGGCCTGCCTTTTATACTAGGCCTGGCAAACCTGTACAGGTAACCTACAAGTCTCCCACTGCAGTGCCCTCTGGTAGCACACCTTGCAATAGTACAAGCAGTAACCATGTAGGATACATGACATCCCCCACCCCCACGATGTACCTTCCTTCATGCTTAAATAAAGGAGACTATGAAGGTATGAGGGCAGAGTTGGGTAAAGTGGACTGGGAAAATAAATTAAAGGGTAGGATGGTTGATGAACAGTGGTGTACATTTAAGGAGATATTTCACAGCTCTCAGGAAAAATATATTCCAGTAAGGAGGAAAGGGTGTAAGAGAAAAGATAGCCATCTGTGGCTAATTAAAGAAATAAAGGATAGTATCGAATTAAAAACAAGGGCATACAAAGTGGCCAAAACTAGTGGGAGCACAGAAGACTGGGAAGCTTTTAAAAGACAGCAAAGAACGACTAAAAAAATGATTAAGAAAGGGAAGATAGATTATGAAAGTAAATTAGCGCAAAATCTAAAAAGAGATAGCAAGAGTTTCTATAGGTATATAAAAAGGAAAAGTGTGGCTAAAGTAAATATTGGTCCCTTAGAGGACGAGACCAGGTAATTAGCAATGGGGAACATGGAGATGGCAGAAACTCTGAACAAATATTTTGTATCAGTCTTTACGGTAGAGGACACTACAACAATATTCCGACAGTGGATAGTCTAAGGGCTATAGGGAGGGAGGAACTTAATACAATCACAATCACTAAGGAAGTGGTACTCAGTAAGATAATGGGACTAAAGGCAGATAAATCCCCTGGACCTGATGACTTGCATCCTAGGGTCCTAAGAGAAATAGCGGCAGGAATTGTGGATGCTTTGGTTGTAATTTACCAAAATCCCCTGGATTCTGGGGAGGTCCCAACAGATTGGAAAACTGCAAATGTAACGCCCCTATTTAAAAAAGGAGGCAACTATAGACCAGTTAGCCTAACATCTGTGGTTGGGAAAATGTTGGAGTCCATTATTAAAGAAGCAGTAGCAGGACATTTGGAAAAGCAAAATTCGGTCAGGCAGAGTCAGCGTGGATTTATGAAGGGGAAATTTGACAAATTTGCTGGAGTTCTTTGAGGATGCAACAAACAGGATGGATAAAGGGGAACCAGTGGATGTGGTGTATTTGGACTTCCAGAAGGCACTTGACAAGGTGCCACATAAAAGGTTACTGCACAAGATAAAAGTTCACTGGGTTGGGGGTAATATATTAGCATGGATAGAGAGGATTGGCTAACTAACAGAAAACAGAGAGTCAGGATAAATGGTTCATTCTCTGGTTGACAACCAGTAACTAGTGGGGTGCCGCAGGGATTAATGCTGGGACCCCAACTATTTACAATCTATGTTAAGGACTTGGAAGAAGGGACTGAGTGTAACATAGCCAAGTTTGCTGACGATACAAAGATGGGAGGAAAAGCAATGTGTGAGGAGGACACAAAAAATCTGCAAAAGGACATAGGCAGGCTAAGTGAGTGGGCAAAAATTTGGCAGATGGAGTATAATGTTGGAAAGTGTGGGGTCATGCACTTTGGCAGAAAAAAAATCAAAGAGCAAATTATTATTTAAATGGAGAAAGATTGCAAAGTGCTGCAGTACAGCGGGACCTGGGGGCTACTTGTGCATGAAACACAAAAAGATAGTATGCAGATACAGCAAGTGATCAGTAAGGCCAAGGGTATCTTGGCCTTTATTGCAAAGGCGTTGGAGTATAAAAGCAGGGATGTCTTACTCCAGCTATAAAGTATTGGTGAAGCCACACCTGGAATATTGCGTACAGTTTTGGTTTCCATATTTACGAAAGGATATACTTGCTTTGGAGGCAGTTCAGAGAAGGTTCACTAGGTTGATTCCGGGGATGAGGAGGTTGAGTTATGAGGAAAGGTTGAGTAGGTTGGACTTCTACTCATTGGAATTCAGACAAATGAGAGGTGATCTTATCGAAACGTATAAGATTATGAGGAGGCTTGACAGGGTGGATGCAGAGAGGATGTTTCCACAGATGGGGGAGACTTGAACTAGAGGCACGATCTTAGAATAAAGGGCTGCCCATTTAAAACAGGGATGAGGAGAAATTTCTTCTCTCAGAGGGTTGTGAATCTGTGGAATTCGCTGCCTCAGAGAGCTGTCGCTGTTGGGACATTGAATAAATTTAAGACAGAAATACATGGTTTCTTAATCAATAAGGGGTTATGCAGATCAGGCAGGGAAGTGGAGCTGAGTCCATGATCAGATCAGCCATGATCTTATTGAATGGCGGAGCAGGCTTGAGGGGCCATATGGCCTACTCCTGTTCCTATTTCTTATGTTCTTATGCTGTCTGGGCCTCCTGATGCCTTGGTTTTCAACAGCAATTTCTTGTGGAGAATTCACCTCACTGTATTTATCTAGCTCTCAGATATGAAGAACATATGTTAATCCATTTAATGCAGGAATAAAGGTGGAGAGAGAGTGCGAGAGGATTCAGGTCCATTCAGCAAGATACGGTTCCACTGAAATCTCAATTACAATAATAAATAAAATGCACAAACAGTGGTGATAATTTGGGGAAGACAAACCTCCGTGAGCTGAATGGTCTAATTTGTTGCCATGAAGTGGCAAGATTGCTTTTTTTCATTGTCTTTGATTTATTTGGAGCTAAACTTTCATGGATTGTAGCAACAATGGGCCCAAGTTTCCACAAGAAAAAAAAAGGGCGCCCCTCCGAGCTGGGCGCCCGTTTTTCGCGCCTAAAACGGCGCCTAAAAAAATCCTCGGTATTCTCCACCTACCTGTAGGTCCTCTGGCCCTCGGCGCAGCCAGCACGAGCTGTGGGGGGGGTGGAGCCAGGTCCCGGCACTGAAAACAGTGCCGGGACGTCTGCACATGCGCGCTACAGTCGGCACGCAAGTGCAGTAGCTCCAGTCGCCGAACTGTGTGGGAAGGGCCCGAAGCACGCAGCCCCTAGCCCTGGCTGAATGGCCTCACTGGGGCTGCGTGAATAAGGCTCCTCCCACGGCCAGCTCCTGCTCCCCGCCCCCGACAAGACCCGACACCCGCTCACCTCCCGCCCCCCCGCCGACCAGACCCGACCCGACACCCGCTCCCCCCCGCCCCCCCGCCGACCAGACCCGACCGACACCCGCTCCCCTCCCCCCCCGCCCCAACCCGAGACCCGAGACCCGCTCCCCCCCCCGCCCCGACCCGACACCCGCTCCCCACCCCCCAGCCCCGACCCGAGACCCGACACCCACTTCCCCCCCTCCCCCCCGACTGACCCGATCCGACCCGCGCTCCTGTTCCCCGACCCGACCCGTCCCCCCCCCCCCTCCACTGGACCCGACTCCCGACTCCCGGACTGGATCCGATCCGACCTGACCTCTCCCTTCCCCACCCCCCTCCTCTCTCTCCCCCCCCTGCTCTCTCTCTCTCTCCCTCCCTCCCCCCTCTCTCTCTCCCTCCCTCCCCCTCTCCCTCTCTCCCTCCCTCCCCCTCTCCCTCCCTCCCTCCCTCCCTCCCCCTCTCCCTCCCTCCCTCCCCCTCTCTCTCTCTCTCTCTCTCTCCCTCCCTCCCCTCTCTCTCTCTCCCTCCCTCCTCTCTCTCTCTCTCCCTCCCTCTCTCTCTCTCTCTCCCTCCCCCTCTCCCTCGCTCTCTCTCTCTCTCTCTCTCTCTCTCTCCCTCCCTCCCTCCCCCCCTCTCTCTCCCTCCCTGCCCCCCCCCTCGCTCTCTCTCCCTCCCTCTCGCTCTCCCTTTCTCTCCCCCTCCCTCTCAGCGACACGAACGGCTGCAGAATTCTCCCTGGCTGAAGCACTTTCACACAGGTAGGAAGATGGTTTATTTAATCTTTTCTTGGCTTATGAATGTTTATTCAGGTTGGATTTATTTGTATAATATTTGTAGAAGTATAAATAAGGATTTATTGTCGAATTTAATGAGTTCCCTTCTCCCCCCCTCCCCCCGCACCTCGTTCTGGACGCCTAATTTGTAACCTGCGCCTGATTTTTTAATGTGTAGAACAGGTTTTTTCAGTTCTACAAAAATCTTCACTGGCTCCATTCTACTTTAGTTTGGAGTACATTTTCACTGTGGAAACTTTCAAATCAGGCGTCAGTGGCCGGACACGCCCCCTTTTGAAGAAAAAATTCTGTTCTAAACTAGAACTGTTCTACCTGACTAGAACTGCAGAAAAAAAAATGTGGAGAATTGCGATTTCTAAAATAGTCCGTTCTCCACCAGTTGCTCCTAAAAATCAGGCGCGAATCATGTGGAAACTTGGGCCCAATGTACCTGTCCCCTGTATTTGATAGAACCACAGTCAGCTAACAGCCACTTTAAAGTGATAAAACCGCTTGTTGTGGTATTTATTGGATTATCATACAAACAACTAAAGTGTAGTCGGTATCTGATGCATAAATTATGGGGAGGGAGGGAAAAATAACTGCGAGAATTTTGATCGTATCATTAAGACTGTTGGAAGTTCGCTCTATTCAAATCATAGTTGCCACAACAACAGTGCTGGTAAATTAAATTCTTTCTTCTGGCATTTAATTTGTATCCATCAGTGCCTTAGTAT